>NC_079195.1:141724681-141732181 GCF_029499605.1 Hyla sarda | reverse complement strand
TTTTTAGGGAAAGAATCTTGAAAATGTTTTAATTTATATTATCAAAAGGGGGAAAATGTAGTGGATGGGGGTCTTGTGATATGAAATATACCTTAAAACATTAATCATATATGTCTATAATAATGTAATGTCTATGTCTCTTTAATTCACACTGCTATATTCAATCTTGCATCTCTGCTTCTAGAAAATATCAGCTTAAAAGTAACAGATGGCAAAAACCTTCCTTCCAACGTGGCAGTATTAGGTTATTAAGATTGAACTTTGTTCGATTACTAATATTTCTGTTGAAAGGAGATAATGATGGCCATATCAGGATGTGTGTCCTGGACACACACTGATATGGGGATATTGCCTGCTTGTTAATACCCGATCGATAGAATGTCAGGGTGACCACCTGGAAGAAAAGTCAAACTCAGCGCTTAGGCAGCATAAAATAGGGCTATAAACTTATCGCCTGACAGATTGCACACACATACACACACGTCATGGAAAATATGATCAGTAATATGGGTGTTGATTTTATGATGATCTTGAGTCCTTATAAACCCATGTAAGACGTTTGAATAAACAGAAGAGATTTGGTTATCTGAACCGTGTGTCAGTTGTCTCATTTCTCTCCTCCGATGCATGCATCTTCTCATACCTTCCAGTCTGCCCGACAATAGATAAACCAGTAGCCTGACCAAAAAGGCTTTCTATTACACATACATACACACACACACACAGAGGTGATACATGATATATATACACATACATACACACACAGGTAATACATGATATATATACACATACATACACACACAGGTGATACATGATATATATACACATACACACACAGGTGATACATGATATATATACACATACATATACATATACACACAAACACACACACACACAGGTGATAAATGATATATATACACATGCATACATACATACATACATACATACACACACACACACACACACAGAGGTGATACATGATATATATACACATACATACACACAGGTGATACATGATAAATATACACATACATACACACACAGGTAATACATGATATATATATATTTGTGGTCGGTGCTCATTCGTATAGCGAGCCTACCTAACTAAACCTCTTACTAAGCTTGTAATTCCTACTCAATCCTGTAACCTATCTATGCAGTTAGAGTTATGCCACATACTGCCGCGTAGGAGTACACCTGAAAAATAGAGGGCAAAACTCATAATGAGAACAAAGCGCTATTAACACACATAACCACGTTGCCAGTGACTGAAATGTATTGAGCATTACTGACTATGGAATGGGGGTACAGTGCACATAACACTGAACACCCCAATTACCTTACTACATTTGCTGGTACACCATGTTGTGACGTCTGTGCAGCTGCCCCAATGCTTAGTGAATGACTGGATATAACCGACAGTTCGCTATAATAGTATTTGACATATGTTTCACAAACAACGTAGTAATAAATGCTACCCCCTTGACAATGGCAGCGGCTGATCCCGTTGGATCCTTGATGTGCGGAAGCAAAGCTTGCAACACTCAGACTGAGCATCGCTCGTGACTTGAGAAAATGCCGTATGATGACAACCTGACCGGACAATTACCTTCTTCTGCTACACAATTTCAATGCGTAACTATCTGTATCCCAACAAACTAATGTAACTACGGTCATGCATCTAAATGCGATACCCCTAAACCTTAAGAAACAACGACAACTCAAGAACAGCGTGGCCTCTGACATTTTACTGGGGAATGTCTAAACGTCGACTAACCAACTGACTAAGCCAGCTGCCAGGGCTGATGGCTGGAGGGCTTGCGAACCTCCCTCTGCGCGCACTCTTCAGGGCAGATTGATGGCATGGGACGCAAACAATGACGCCCTGTCAAGCTAAACCACGTAAACTATGCTGGATAACTGACAGATACTTTGTTAGTATTATACTAGATGCAATAAGAGTGGCAAAACCCAATAAATGCAAAATTGCACGTGAGACCTCCTCTGGGTATTTGACATAAACTATTGTGAACGTATACCAGATCTCTGTGAGCTGTAGATGTAAAAAAGTCTCAGCGAACAACCCTATGCCCGTATGCACAACTCCAAGTGCTACCAACGTTTATACACATGTGACTACCTAGTCACCAACCTCAACTTGTGTCAGGTTACCACTGTAACCAACCTGTGGACGTGACCGGCAATGAAACCACTAATGCAGCAAACATGACAATGAAACTCAACCAACATATGGTTACTATCGTCAACCTAAAGCCGAGACAACAAAACCAACCACCCAGAGCCAAGCTAAGTCCCTGTACGCACAACGCAAATGCTAAGTAAACATATGGACGCATAATGACATTTCCGCCAACCAAAAGTCATGTCAGGTTGCAACTGAATAAACCTGTAGACATGACAGGCCGAACATAAATGAAAGACTCAACCAAATCTGTAACTAATAATATGACCGTCAACCTGAACCAACCAGATTGTACCCATAATAGACCTATGAACTTGGCAATTAACAATGGAAAATAAAGCTATATCCCTGCGCATAACCCAACATCTGAATATCATAACGTATAATGACATTGCCGCCAACCTGAAATCGTGTCAGGTTGTATCTGAATTGAGCTGTAGACATAACTGGTCCAGCCAAATTTAAAACCTCAACCAATGTAATACACAGACAACTATATGGGCGTATGTACGAACTGAGTGCATGAACTTATGAACGTATGGCTAAAATGAACTGCTTGAGTGAACATATTCACTGAAACAACTAAACAAGCAGGTACACCGAGCAACTTATCTGCACATATGCCCCGTATGACTTGAATAACTGCATTAAGCACTGATATACAATACAACACATGGATTTAACTATACCACAGCCTATGTGTCGTAATGTTGTCGCTCTGAAAGGCGTGTCAGTAACAACGATTAGCTAATGTATCCCCCTGCAGACGTGGCAGGTATAATGGGTATACACTGCCTATGTGTCGTGTTATTGATGCACTGAAGACGTGTCAGTAACAACAATTATGCAACGTACCCTCCCTGCAGACGTGGCAGGTATAATGGGTATACACCGCCTATGTGTTGTGTTATTGTTGTTCTGAAGACGTGTCAGTAACAACAATTATGCCATGTACCCCCCCCCTGCAGATGTGGCAGGTAAAATAGGTATACACCGCCTATGTGTCGTGTTATTGTTGTTCTGAAGACGTGTCAGTAACAACAATTATGCAACGTACCCCCCTGCAGACGTGGCAGGTATAATGGGTATACACTGCCTATGTGTCGTGTTAAAGTTGTTCTAAAGATGTGTCAGTAACTACAATTATGCAACGTACCCCCCTGGACATGGCAGGCACAATGGGTATACACCCCCTATGTATGGTGTTATGTTATTCTGAAGACATGTCCCTAACAACAACTACGCCATGCATCTCCCTGCAGACGTGGCAGGCATTAAGGGCATAAACCATCTATGGGTCATGAGGCCGTTACTCTGAAAGCATGTCAGCAATAACTACTGAGTCAAACAACCCACAACCGTATAAGTAGACAAACTAGGGGGCGTATGTTCAAAACTTTGAGCGCGTGTACCGAACAACCTATGAACGTATAGCTAGAATGAACTGCATGAACGAACATGTGCACTGAACAAACCATATAAGCAGATGCACAGAGCAACTTATCAACACACATGTCCAGTACGACTATATAATTGCATGAAGCGCTGATGTATGATACAACACATGAATTACATACGATGTATGTCCCACTGTACAGTAACTAGAAAGCACTGACCCGAAGCGATTTTCCCTTTTTATATACAAATATAAATATATATACACACACATAGATGGGGCAGGTATAATGGGTATACCACCACTGTGTCGTAGTGTTGTTGCACTGAAGGCGTGTCAATAACAACAATTGCAATGTTTCCCCCTGTAGATGTGGCAGGTATAAGGGGTATACACCACCTATGTGTTGTGAGGCTGTAGCTCTGAACACATGTCAGCAACAACTACTGAGTACCACCCCCTGCTGGCATGGTAGATATGATGCCCCGACCGCAACAGCTGTATAAATACTAAGTGAGGAACGCATGTGCCCTAATGCTATGAAACTATATGCACTGCAGATACTACAATGAATCTACAGAAGTGCACTGTAAACACTATAACGTGTGAAAACTATGGGAACTGACATTAGCATGAAACCCTGAGCGTATAGACCAAATTAACTATGTGCGTATACACAAGCGAACTATATGAATAAAGCCCACTGTAAATGCTACCATGGCAATAAACACTTATCCACAATATCAAAGTAACAAGCTGATGTAAGATATAACAGCACAAGCGTAAGAACAGTGTAATTAATACTAGCATATGTAAATTACAAGCTTAAGTACAATGAATCTATGCACGTATGTACGAAAGTGTGCTACAAGTGTATAAACAATAACATACTACCTCACTTATATAATGTAATCTGAAGTTACGAGCCCATATGCCCTATAAGCTACAACTAAGTTAACCTGGAAGAAATGAGGACAAACTATGTGTGTAAGTTCAGGACAACTACATGCACATAGGAAAAGAGCAAACTAAGTGCATATGTACGGAACTATGCCGTATAACAAGCTATGAGCGACTGTACTAATAAACTAGATGAACCTATAATCAAGAAAACAATATGCGCGTATGCACAACAAGTGCATGCGCGTATGGCCAACAACAACTATATGAACGTCTGCACCGAACAAATCTGATAAACTTATGCAAAGAACGAACAATATGCATGCATGTAGTGACCACGTACTTACGCACAGAACACTCCATGCGCTGTACAAGCATATATGCGGTACCATAAGCGTGTGCCCAGCACTACACTACAAGCGTGAGTACAGCACACATACCCCGAGCACATGCACCGCACAACTCCCACGAGCCACCAGCGTATGTACAGTGTAACTCCTATAAGTGTATGTATTATATGAACCCTACAAGCGTGTGTGCAGTATGAAACCTACGAGCGTGTGTACCGTGTAAATACTACCAGCGAGCGTGCAGTATAACCCTCTGAGCGTATGTGCAGTATAAAACCCTGCGAGTGTGTGTACAGTATGAACCCTACAAGCATGTGTTCAGTATGACTCCTACGAGCGTGTGTACAGTACAATCTTACAAACACGTGTACACCTGCGAGCATAAATGCAGTATAAATCCTACGAGCGTCTGTACAGTATAAATCCTGCAAACGTGTGTACAGTATAATCTTGCGAGCGTAAATGCAGTATGAATCCTACCAGCGTGTGTACAATATAATTGCTGTGAGCGTATATACAGCATAAATCCTGCTACAATATAAATGCTACGAGCCTGTGTTACAGTATAAATGCCACAAACGTGAGTACAGTATAAATGCCACGAACATATGTACAGTATAAATGCCACGAACGTTTGTACGTTATAAATGCCACAAGTGTGTGTACCATATAAATGCTACGAGCGTGTATACAGAATAAATGCCACGAGTGTGTGTACAGAATAAATGCCACGAGCGTGTGTACAGAATAAATGCCACGAGCGTGTGTACAGTATAAATCCCACGAGCGTGTGTACAGAATAAATCCCACGAGCGTCTGTACAGTATAAATGCCACGAGCGTGTGTACAGTATAAATGCCACAAGTGTGTACAGTTTAAATGCTACAAGTGTGTACAGTATAAATGCCACGAGTGTCTGTACAGTATAAACGCCACGAACAGTATAAATGCTACCAGCGTGTGTACAGTATAAATGCCACGAGCGTGTGTACAGTATAAATGCCACGAGCGTGTGTACAGTATAAATGCCACAAGCGTATGTACAGTATAAATGCCACGAGCACGTGTACAGTATAAATGCCACGAGCGTGCCTACAAAATGAATGCTACCAGCGTGCGAATAACGCCCACTGCGACTTAAGATTAACCTAACCTATCTGCACAGCCAAATGACAAACGAAGACCTTACCACGATGTTGACACTCCTAAACTATTTTGATACCTTACACTTTTTAATTTTTATTTTTTTTATTTTTTATTTATTTATTTTATTTTATTTTTTTCTCGTGACGACATTCACAATGGTCGTAACAAATGCCTGATGGAAAGAAATGCTAGGATCGTGGACCTCCTCACAATGAAGCAACATATATAGGAACCGTTCATGACAACCCATAACTATTGACAAATCAGTGCCTCGTACTAGCGAACTTAAATGCCTAGAATAGAAAATGCAGGGATCAATGCTGTGCAAGTCCCTACTGAGCTATGGTACCGGCCATTGATTTATCCACGTGCTAGGTGCCGTGCTGCCCACAATATGACAGACCCTGCATATACGATGCACTGCTGAAATGCTGCAGATACCCGATATGCCCGGCGGCAAAAAACACCAAAAGTATCATCATACTACTTACAGCTCCCCGGTATAAATGCACACAGAGCTGCAAGACCCGCAAGACCTGAGGGAGACCGCGCTACCCTTCACTGTTGCGGTACCGTAACTTGTTACCGCCCTTGATCCTCCGCTATCCCCGAGATTAAATGCAGTATGCTGTACCCAGCAGAGTACAGATAGAAGGCCGGGCTGCTCCCTGTTCCCGGTCCCCGCCATCTTCCTAACCAAGCCTCAGAGTGCCGTTCCACGAGGCTGCGGGAACCGGGACTAGGACATGACTGGATGGGATTTTAGATACATCCCTTCCTCTCTAACCCACTCTTAACCACGTAACAACCCCTTCTCCCAATAGAAAAGACACTGACACCTGCTGTGGGAAAATTGGGCCGTGTGGCCCATTTATTTAACAAACCAATAAATAACATTTGAATATTTACATATAAACATAACCAAACTGGAGGGCACTCCCCTCCCCCAACCGGATTTGTGCAACACGCTTCTTACCCATGGCCGCGAGCTCCTGGCCCAGGGGCACCCCGTTAACCTTCCGCACAATCCCTCGAACTCCTGAGGCCCAGAACCACCACCAGGAGGCCCAATTGAACCATCTCAAACATTTATCTTTCAAACTACTAACTCCCCCGGGACCCTTTCACATGCCTCCCCCTTATCAGAATCCCAGCCACCAAGCGTTTAAAAGAGGGCGGGCGGGCGGGACCTTCTTCTCACTTCTACACGCCGACTGGTGAGTACCCTCCCCCCCTGGGGCACCCCCCTATATACACTCCTCCCCCTCCCCTCCAGATGACCTCTCTTTCACCCCACTCTCGAGCCACCTGCTACTGTCCCTTAAAGGAGCAGCAGCCATTTAACCCTTTAACCCCCATTCCCTTGAAATATACCTCTAACCCCATTAACCCTTACTAACATCTGGGAGGGCCACTAAAACCCCCGTCAAGACGCCACTACGCCTGCTCCCCTGCTCCATTTGCTCCCAGCATACTCACCGGCCTCAGCCGCCGCCCATAACATC
>NC_079195.1:141687181-141722181 GCF_029499605.1 Hyla sarda | reverse complement strand
CACACACACACACAGGTGATACATGACATATTTACACATACATACACACACACACAGGTGATACATGACATATATACACATACATACATACACACACACAGGTGATACATGACATATTTACACATACATACACACACGAACACAGGTTATTATACAAGACATATATACACATACATACACACACACAGGTGATACATGACATATATACACATACATACATACACACACAGGTGATACATGACAAACTTACACATACATACACACACGAACACAGGTTATTATACAAGACATATATACACATACATACACATACACAGGTGATACATGACATATATACACATACATACACAGACACAGGTGATACATGACATATATACACATACATACACACACAGGTGATACATGACATATAT
Organism: Hyla sarda; assembly: GCF_029499605.1. Taxonomy (NCBI): domain Eukaryota; kingdom Metazoa; phylum Chordata; class Amphibia; order Anura; family Hylidae; genus Hyla; species Hyla sarda. The sequence continues at coordinate 141,721,768 of NC_079195.1, read as the reverse complement.
ACACACACACACACAGGTGATACATGACATATATACACATACATACAAACAAATACACAGTTAGGTTATACATGACATATCTACACATACCGACACAGTTAGGTGATACATGACATATATACACATACACAGTTAGGAGATAAATGACATATACACACACACACAGTTAGGAGATACATCACATATACACACACAGTTAGGTGATACAGTAGGGTTGCCACCCTGCCGGTATTTTACCGGCACAGCCGGTATTTTCATCTACATTCCGGGCTGTGCCAGTAAGTTTGGATGAAAAATACCGGCCATGCAATGGCCGGTATTTTTCATTCACTGACAGGGGTGGACTGAGCAGCATCCCCAGAAGAGCACTTCTTTCATGACCGGCAACTAAATTTTGCCTGTGACCTGCAGGCTGCCGCACTACAGTTTCAGCCCCCGACACAAAGCCCACTGACTGTCGGGCCGTACAATGCCCAGGTCTGACACCACCAGCCTGTGACAGGGAGAGCTCCATGCGATGACAGGAAGAGATTGTACAGTGCTGGGGAGGGGGCGTGCACCTCCTGTCTCCTCTCTCCCCCTCCCCCGCCTTCTCTCTGCCGTGCAGTCTTACAACCCTCCATAGGCAGAGCAGGGAGGGGAGAGGAGGAGAGGCCGTGTATCCTGTCTCCCTCTGCTGCGCAGGGCAGGTGAGTGTCTGTGTTTACATGTGTCTGTGTATGTGTCTCTGTGTGTGTGTGTGTGTATATGTGTGTCTGTGTATATATGTGTGTGTGTATATGTGTGTCTGTGTATATATGTGTGTGTGTGTGTGTATATGTGTGTCTGTGTATATATGTGTGTGTGTGGGGGGAGGGGGAAGCTGCCTAATCTGGGGGACAACTATGCTCGTAATCTGGGGGACAACTATGCTCGTAATCTGGGGGACAACTATGCTCGTAATCTGGGGGACAACTATGCTCGTAATCTGGGGGACAACTATGCTCGTAATCTGGGGGACAACTATGCTCGTAATCTGGGGGACAACTATGCTGCCTAATCTGGGTTACATCTATGCTGCCTAATCTTGGGGACATCTATGCTGCCTAATCTGGGGACATCTATGCTGCCTAATCTGGGGGACAACTATGCTGCCTAATCTTGGGGACATCTATGCTGCCTAATCTGGGGACATCTATGCTGCCTAATCTGTGGGACAACTATGCTCCTAATCTGGGGGACAACTATGCTCCTAATCTGGGAGACAACTATGCTCTTAATCTGGGGGACAACTATGCTTGTAATCTGGGGGACATCTATGCTGCCTAATCTGGGGGACAACTATGCTTGTAATTTGGGGGACAACTATGCTCGTAATCTGGGGGACAACTATACTGATCTGGGGGACAACTATGCTGCCTAATCTGGGGGACAACTATGCTGCCTAATCTGGGGAACAACTATGCTGCCTACTCTGGGGGACATCTATGCTGCCTAATCTGGGGGACAACTATGCTGCCTAATCTGGGGGACAACTATGCTCCTAATCTGGGGGACAACTATGCTGTCTACTCTGGGGGACAAGTATTCTCCTAATCTGGGGGACAACTATGCTCCTAATCTGGGGGACAACTATGCTGCCTACTCTGGGGGACAGCTATGCTCCTAATCTGGGGGACAACTATGCTTCCTAATCTGGGGGACAACTATGCTGCCTAATCTGGGGGACAACTGTGCTCCTAGTCTGGAGGACAACTATGCTCCTAATCTGGGGGACAACTATGCTCCTAATCTGGGGGACAACTATGCTGCCTAATCTGGGGTAAAACTACCCGGCCCTCCACAATATTTTTAGTTTCTCATGTGGCCCCATGGGATAAATAATTGCCCACCCCATTCCTCCTCAACCCCGGACATTCCTAACCTGGAGCCGCCCGGGGAAAGGTGAAAGTGAAGACAAGAGACTGGTGACACCTCTCTGCAAAATTGTGTATTTAATGCAGTGTTTCCCAACCAGGGTGCCTCCAGCTGTTGCAAAACTATTACTCCCAGCATGCCCAGACAGCCTTTGGCTGTCTGGGCATGCTGGGAGTTGTAGTTTCGCAATAGCTGGAGGCACCCTGGTTGGGAAACACTGATTTAATGTTTTAATGTGTGAAACTATCTGCTGCGCTCTGTATCTAATCCTGTCATGTGTGATACTGTCTGCTGAGCCTGTATATCCAAATCTGTCATGTGGGATATGAGCCTGTGTATCTAATCCTGTCATGTGCGATACTGTCTGCTGAGCCTGTGTATCTAATCCTGTCATGTGTGATACTGTGAGCTGAGCCTGTGTATCTAATCCTGTCATGTGTGATACTGTCTGCTGAGCCTGTATATCCACATCTGTCATGTGGGATACTATCTGCTGAGCCTGTGCATCTAAATCTGTCATGTGTGATACTGTCTGATTAGCCTGTTTATCTGACGTTGCGCAGGGGGACGTCACTCGTCATCAGAGAGAGCCAGCGTTGCTGTCGCGCACCACCACTACCGCCGCCGCTGGCATAAATAGGGTTTTGGTAGGTATTCTCTAAATGTAAATTTTTTGTGCGATATAGGAAAATTCCCCCCGCATATATATTGCATCCCTCCAATCCCCTATGCCATTTCTTAAACCCCCCTCCCATCCCCCGTGCCATTTCTTAAACCCCTGATCCCTCAGCCCCTGTGCAATCTGGCCCCTCCCCTTTTGTAGCTCCACCCCCTCCCCACATAGCCACACCCATGACCGGTATTTTTCTGAGGGAAAGGTGGCAACCCTAGATACATGACATATATACACACACACACACACACACAGTTAGGTGATACATGACATATACACACACACTTACATTTAGGCAGGATTAGACAGCTCCAGGGGGTTCCACATCTGCAGACTCCTTACTTCACCTCTGCTCCTAGCTCCACTGTGCAGCCTGCAGCCCTCCCTTCCTCCTATTCCCCCGACTGCCGACCTGGAGGAGGCCGGGGGATCTTACTGAGGGATGGGGGAGGGGTCCGGGAGAGAGAAGAGGGCCCAGGAGAGAGGAGAGGGCCCAGGAGAGAGGAGAGGGCCAGGAGAGAGGAGAAGGGCCCAGGAGAGAGGAGAAGGGCCCAGGAGAGAGGACAGGGGCGCAGGTCTTCCTGCCTGTACGTCTGGGGAAGTGCTTAGCCTCAGTACAGAGACCAGGCAGGGCAGAGGGAGGTAACAGGCCTCACGATCAGTGGAGCATAAGAGGAAAGTGACAGCTGGCAGCCACGGCCCCTGTATATAGTGCACCTGGGCCCTTGACGGCAGTACTGCCTGAACTGCAGTGATGGCGGCCCCTATGCTACCCTGACGTCACGTGGGGCACGCAGGTCACGCAACCAAGTCACCACCAGGGCCGTAGGTAAGCCTGTGGGCCGGCCTGGGACATCACAAGGCCAGCCCTCTTTCACTGTTCATATTGTTGTTGCGGGCTGCCGGGTCTATTTTAACGTAGGGACCTGGAACTGCGCTCCATCCGCCCCTACGTTAATCCGGCCCTGTCTCCATCCACCGCGCCAGGGAAACGCGCGCATCTAGTCAGCGTTGGAGAGGCATTGCTAGGTGTGAATACCTCCTCTCCACGTATTACTGTATCCGTGCGGATTTCGGTACCCGCCAGGACATCCTTTGCTGCCACCGCTTTTCTGGATTCTGGCACTGCCGGTAACTTCATAGACGCCTCGCTGGTAAACAAGTTCAGCATCCCTGTGGTTCGTTTGCAGAAGTCCTTCTTCATCTCCACAGTCAACGGTGAGAGACTCAACGGCACTGTGCAGTTCCGTACGGAACCCCTCCAGATGGATATCGGAGTCCTGCATTCTGAGAAATTGGAGTTCTTTGTGTTACCCCACTGCACCTCTGAACTCCTTTTAGGACTGCCCTGGCTCCAGCACCACTGTCCTGTTCTGGATTGGACCTCCGGAGAGGTCCGAAGTTGGGGTCCTTTTTTTTTGGCAGATGCCTCAAGCCGGTTCAAGCCAAGTCTGCATCCGTAGTCTCTCCTCCTCCTGGTCTGCCTGAACCATATGTTGATTTTGCGGACGTTTTTTGTAAGAGACAAGCGGAGGTGTTGCCTCCACACAGGCCTTATGACTGCCCCATAGACTTGCAGCCAGGTACCTCGCCACCTAGAGGAAGGATTTACCCTCTTTCTCCTCCAGAGACTCTCGCCATGTCAGAGTACATCCGAGAGAATTTGCAGAGAGGGTTTATCAGGAAATCCTCATCCCCTGCCGGAGCAGGTTTCTTTTTTGTCTCTAAGAAGGACGGTACTCTTCGGCCGTGTATTGACTTTTGGGGACTCAACAACATCACTATTAAGAACCGTTACCCTCTTCCCCTGATTGCAGAACTCTTTGACCGTTTACAAGGCGCCAAGTACTTTACCAAGCTAGATCTCAGGGGGGCCTACAATCTCATTCGGATTCAAGAGGGTGATGAGTGGAAGATGGCTTTTAATACCCAAGATGGTCATTTTGAGTATTTAGTCATGCCCTTTGGACTCTGCAACGCTCCAGCCGTCTTCCAAGAGTTTGTTAATGACATCTTTAGAGACCTGCTCTATACCTGTGTGGTAGTCTACCTGGATGATATCCTCATTTTCTCTTCAAATTTGGTTCAACAACGTGCGCATGTCCACCTTGTACTCTCCCGTCTTAGGAAGAACCGCCTCTATGCTAAATTCAAAAAGTACCAGTCTTCCCTTCCTGGGCTACATCATTTCCGCCAAGGGACTACGAATGGATCCTGCCAAGCTTTCTGCAGTCTTCGACTGGCCTCGTCCCTCTGGCCTTAAGGCCATACAGCGATTTCTCGGATTCGCTAACTACTACAGACAGTTCATCCCGCATTACTCTACCCTTGTGGCACCTATCGTGGCCTTGACCAAGAAGGGGGCTAATCCGAAGTCTTGGCCTCCTCAGGCCGAGGGGGCCTTCTGCGCTCTCAAATCTGCCTTTGCCTCCGCTCCAGTCCTGTCTCCATTCCTGATCCTACTAAACCTTTCTACCTAGAGGTAGACGCCTCCTCCGTGGGTGCTGGTACCGTGCTCATGCAAAAGTCTCTGAAAGGCAAGTCGGTTACCTGTGGGTTTTTCTCTAAGACTTTCTCTCCCGCAGAGAGAAATTATTCCATAGGAGATAGAGAACTACTCGCCGAGTCGCCATCAAGTTGGCTCTGGAGAAGTGGAGACACTTACTCGAAGGATTTGTACACCCCGTGAACATCTATACAGATCATAAAAATCTACTATACCTCCAGTCTGCTCAGAGACTAAACCCCCGCCAAGCTCGCTGTTCTCTATTTTTTGCCAGATTCAGTTTCCTGATCCACTTTTGTCCAGCGAGTAAGAACATCAGAGCCTACGCTCTTTCCCTCTCTCCTGATGTCTCTGGAGATGAAGTCAAGCCACAGCACATTGTATAGCCGGAACGTTTGGTCACGTGGCTTGCGTAATCTCCCTCTAGGGAAGACCTATGTTTCCCCCCGTCAACACCTGAAAGTTCTTAACTGGGGGCATTCTTCTTTACTCGCAGGACATACTGGTGTCCGGAAAACTGTACAACTAATCTCCAGAAGATATTGGTGGCCATCCTTTGAAAAGGACATCTCTGAATTTGTGCAGGCCTGTTCTGTATGCGCTAGAGACAAGACTCCTCGCCAGAGACACGCCGGTCTTCTCCAGCCTCTCCCTGTACCGGAGTCCCCATGGTCCCACATAGCTATGGACTTTTTTACGGATTTGCCACCATCTCACGGCAAAACGGTAATTTGGGTCGTCGTGGACCGCTTTTCTAAGATGGCGCACTTTATCCCATTGCCAGCCTTACCATCTGCGCCACAGTTGGCTAAGCATTTCTTACAGCACATCTTCCGTTTGCATGGTCTACCCTCGCATATTGTCTCCGACAGAGGGGTACAATTTGTGTCCAAATTCTGGAGGGCCCTCTGTGGACAGATTAAAATCAAGTTGGATTTCTCCTCGTCATATCATCCTCAAACCAATGGCCAAGTGGAGCGAATAAATCAAATTGTGGGCGATTATCTTTGTCACTTCGTCTCCTCCCGCCATGATGACTGGGTCGACCTCCTCCTGTGGGCGGAATTCTACTATAACCACAAGGACTCTTCTGCCACCAACAAGTCTCCCTTCTTCGTGGTTTACGGCCGTCATCCTCTGCCACCTCTGCCATTGTCCTCCTCCTCCCCTGTACCTGCAGTGGATGATCTTGTGCAGGACTTTGCTTCCATCTGGCGCGAAACGCGCCTCTCCCTACAACAGGCTTCTTCCCGCATGAAAGTCCAAGCGGACAAGAAGCGTCGGTCTCCTTCTGTCCTGGTTCCCGGGGACAGAGTTTGGCTTTCCTCGAGGTACATCCGCTTCAGGGTCCCTAGTTATAAGCTAGGTCCTCGCTACTTGGGACCCTACACAGTCAATAAGAGGATCAACCCAGTATGCTACCAGCTCCACCTCCCTTCCTCTCTTAAAATCCCTAACTGTTTTCATGTCTTCTTCCTCAAGCCTGCAGTGTTCAATCGCTTCTCCCACAAGAATCTTCCTCCCACACCTGTATCCGGAGATATTGGCCTCTAAGTTGGTCAGGGGGAGTAGATTTTTTCTAGTCGACTGGGAGGGTTGCGGTCCTGAGGAGAGATCATGGGAGCATGAGGAAAACATCTTGGACCACAATCTCATCCTCAGGTTTCAGGGTACCAAGAGGCGGGGGAGACCAAAGGGGGGGGGGTACTGTAACGCTGAGTGCCCCGGTCCCTGTTCCTGGACTGGAAGGTTCACTGCGTTTGCCCACGCAGAGTGCCTCTGGCCTCGGGGACACTCCGGTTCTGTCTCCAGCGGGTACGCGGTCCGCGCTGCGGGAAGTCCCCAAGCGCGTCCCGCGTCCCGCGGCCCAATCCAATTATTTAGCAGTTCCTATAAATGTACTCTGCCCCTATCCTGCCCTTGCCGGATCTTTGTTGCCCTAGTGCCCTAGAGAAAGCGTTTATTGTGTAATCCCCGCCAGTTGCCGTAACCGTTGTTAACCACTACCGCCTGAGATCCTTTGCTGCCTGCCCTGACCTTTTGCTACGTCGGACTACGCCTCTGCCTGACCCTTCTGTATCACGCAAGACTCAGCTGCCAGAGAGGTTCAGTCCCTACCGGAGGATACGACCTGGGAGTTACCGCCGCAGCAAGTCAATCCCGCTTTGCGGCGGGCTCTGGTGAAAACGAGTAACGCTTTAGAACTGATCTTCCGGTACGGCCCACGCCATCGCCTCTCTGGCACAGAGGATCCATCTCCTGTACCTGCTTCCTGCTACCAGTCCGGATCCTTACATGTCTTATGAATATAGGGGTATATACACAGAGCTGGCGTGTAAGGATCTGCAGTCCACCTACACTAGGAGTCCATTGGTAAACACGGCCTTACGACAATCAGCCGAGCGCAAAACTTATGAATCTCCTACTGGCTAGGAGTCTCTTGACCTAATGGTCAGGCACGAGCTTAATGGTTACGTTGCTGAACTTGGAACTGAAAACATTTCTTAGCATAGTCCTGCTAGGCACATATGTCTTGAACTTTTCTGTTGCTGAAAAATAAAAGTGGTTAGCAAGAAGAAACATAACAGTCATCACATGACAGTCCTTCAAAAGACATTTCTCCGAACTTTTCCTGTGCCTCTTCTAGACCCCCTAGCTCTTCCCACATCAGGGTCTGGCTGGGAGTTAATATAACTCTCCCACACCACATTGGTGAGAGTAGAGTGGGTCACCGTGGGATTCAAAGTGACCAGGGGTTTGCTTGTCGCCTTGGTTACTGGGATCAAGGTTGGTGCCCAAGGTTTTAGCCCCATCTCCATGTCATGAGCGGGCCACATCACTTTCGTTGGTACCCTTGCAGTAAGCAAACTCTCATTGCTCCGAGAGGGCCTAGGTACAGTCGTTGGTGCCCGAAGTTTAGGCCTACTTTCCTGGTCATGAGCAGGCATTGGCACTTTGCCGCATTCTGAAGAAAAGGACTGATGTTGTAGAGGCTCCTCCTCCTTGAGTACATTGGTGAAGGCATCAGGAACAGGCCATTTCGGCCTCAGGTTGAAGGGATCGGACTCCCAATCAGTTGAGGGAAACTATTTAAATGGAAGCTGTGTTGGGGCTGTTGGTCTGGTGACCGCAGCAGCCCATTCTCCTCGCAGACCCCGGACAGGGGTGTATTCCACAATTTTACCCACCTCTAGGGAGTAGAACTTTTTCTGAAGATATGGCCTCTGTACTGCTCGCCGGTTTACGAGGATGGTTTGCCCTGTGTGGCAATCTAGGAGTTTCCCATACCCTCTGACCTTGTTGAACTTGGCCACAATTGCTCTTCATCGTTCTAAAGGCTCCTCCCCTTCTCGTGGATGATCCCACTTGTGGATGAACAGTGCTTCCATCTCTTTAGTGTTCTCCTGATAACTAATTATCTCCTCAGGAGGCAAATGCACATGCTTAGGGGTGTACAGTTCTCTGTGTCAGGCCTTTAATTTGTCCATCAACTCAGCCAGCTCGGGTTCCTGACGGGCCCTTTCTCTTTGTGCAGTTGGGATTGATGGGAGTGGCTTCCCAGGTGTAGGCTGTAAAACAGCGTGCATATGTGGTATCCCGGTACCGTATTTCATACGTTACCTTTGTAGAGGTCCCCATAGTCAGAGTCCCTAGGAACGTCGGGGTCCCTCTCCTATAGTTATCCCCTTGTCACCCCTCAGTTAGTCTATGACTGTATAGAAGTTCTTATAAATATAAGTATAAATGTGTTTATATTTGATTGCCTACCTGTTCAGCGTAGCAGGACCTGCGGGTCACATGATTAGGTTACAAGTCTATGGTTTTGCTACAGAACTTTTGGAGGTTCCCATGACGTGTTCACCCACAATACAATGTAACGGTGAGTGACAGTTGTTATGGACCAATCCAAAACGGCCAGCCCCTGCCCATATAAGGGAGCTGCGTCATCTTGATCGCTGTCTTGGGTTGCTGATTCTGGAAGAGGTAGGACCTCCGCAGCTGACAAGATGATTTATAAGGCCAAAGCCTTGCAGCCTCGGCCTCTAACATAGCGGATATACTAAGCAATTCCCCGCTACTCACCGCAACATCACTGGACCTAAATGCACCCTTAAATCCACCGCATCTATGCTACAAAATCCCTAAGAAGCTAAATTGAACTTATCTGATCCCAACCAACTGTCAATCGCTGCTCAGCTATATCTATAGAGACTCTGTTATCTGGACTGTTACTATTGCTGCATGTACAGAAATTCTTCAGTAAAAGTTCCTGCAAGTTTTCAGTTAACAGTGGTTGTGGACAATCCTTTATTTCTGCATCACCTATTGCTCTTGGGAAGGGTGGCAATAGGCCAATCAAGATTATAGAATTTAACCCTCACCCTGGAGTCACGAGTGACAAGGGTTAACAGCACCCTTTACTATTCTGAACAGAAACACCCTAACTACCCTACACCCCAAAAGGCTTTATCCCCTAATGCTAAAAACACATATATTCAATAAATCCTGGCCCGTCCCCAAAAAACCACTGGGGCAAATCTGGTGAGTGCGGTCGTGCACTCGGCAAGCTGGACAGGGTTATTTCAGGCTCAGGGCTGGAGGAGGAAGAGAAGGCCGCCTCTGGCGGGGTACTCACTGATGACTCCTCCGAAGGGATCTCGGCCCATGAGCCCCAAGTCTTGTGGTGAGGGGACAATCTCACCGGTGATGCTACTCCAGGTGTCCCAGTGCAGTCTCCTGGAGGTGTATCCGGCCAGTCATCATCATCGTAGGGCAGTGGGCAGGCCCCCTCTTCATCCAACGAAAAGTTCATGGAACAGTTGAGCCATCTTGGTGCTCTCACCACGTGGAACGTTGCTCTGCTCCATGCCTGTACTCTCCGGCTCTCTGTGCAGACTGAAGAGGTCGCTGTACAGGGTGTACTTTATACTGGGCTTCCCCAAAATGGCTGCCGGCAGGAAGAACGTCATCGGTGCAGCCCCGACTTCCGGTCCTCCCAGAAACAACTCCTCTGTCTCAAAGTTCCCTTTCGGCTGTGATACAGCAACTTGGCAGCCACGCCCAGGGGCGGGACGTGGCGCAGCGTGGGACTTTTTCGCCCGCATCTCCGGCAGCAGGTTAACTCTTCCTGTGCTGACCGGACCAGAGGATCGTAGCATGTATTCATTTTGCAGTTTACACATTCTTGCAGCAAATAAATCTTCGCCTCCCCCCCTTACTTTTCGCGTGGCCCCCTTGTAATGCACACCACACGCACTGCTCTTGAACACTGTAATGCCGTTTGTAGCACATGAATAAAGTCCGTTATATTGAAGGGGAGTACACTTTCACTAGTGGCAACAGCAGCAGGCACACACCTGAATCCTGTTCGTGAGACGCCAAAAAGGCTTTGTGGTACCCCTTGGGGGTATGTAGGGTAGTTGGGGTGTTGCTTTTCTGGATAATAAAGGGCACTGTTAACCCTTGTCACTGTAATGGTGCTGGGCCTATCGCCACCCTTCCCAAGAGGGATAAGTTAGTGCGTAATAAATGGATTGTCCACAACCACTGTTTAACTGAAAACTTGCAAGAACATTTACTGAAGATTTTCTGTAGCAGGTAATATCAATAACAGTCCAGATAACAAAGTCATTTTGTAGTTGAGCAGCGATTGACAGTTGGTTGGGATCAGATAAGCTCAGTTTAGCTTTTAGAAGATTCTGTAACATAGATCCGCTGGATTTAGGGGTGCGTTTAGGTCCAGTGATCTTGCGGAGAGTAGCGGGGAATTGTAGATCTATAACCGCTTTGGTATAGGCCGAGGCCGCAAGGTTTTCGCCTAGTAAACGTACTTGAAAGTTGTGGAGCTCCTACCTCGTCAAATGTCAGCAACCCAAGAGAGCGAGTAATGGCCACAGCTCCCTTATATGGGCAGGGGCTGGCCGTTTTGGATTGGTCCAGAACAACTGTCACTCACCGTTACACGGCATTGAGGGTGAACACATGACATAAGAACCACCAAAGGGCCTTCAACATACCATAGAGTTCTGAGCAGCGGATCACATGACCTAAGGTCCTGCGACGCCAAACAAGTGAGTAATGCAATATACATATTTACAGTGATAACATTTATAAACATTAACTTACTAAGGGGTGACTAGGGGCTAACTAGGGAAGCGGTCCCCCACAGTCCTAGGGACTCTGACTTTGGGGACACCCCCCCCCCCCCCACCAAGGCACAGTATGAAATACGGTGCCGGGAGGCCACATATGCACTTGCAGTGTAATGCCGATCAGATCTAGTATATGATGGGAACCTACACTTAACAGGGTCACCCCACTTGGGTGTAGGCTACAATATATTCTCATGGAGGATCCAGCTTTACTCTACTATTATTAATATGAGCCCTGGACAGATGGGTGGAGGTCACAACCAAGATGGCTGCAGCCGCTCCTTTACAAGTACAGTACAATAAAACGTCATTGACTATAGTAAAATCACAGTGAAAATTGGCAAAACAATAAGATGTGGGCCCAGGGATTACTGAGGATCTGACCATGTTTATTCTCTAGACCAGGGGTCTGCAACCTTTAAGACAAAAAGAGCCACTTGGACCCGTTTCCGAAGAAAAAAAGAAAAACTGGGAGCCGCAAAAACCCCCTCCCCTCTGATGCCCTGGTTGGGATACACTGGCATACACACACAAAAGGGACTACAACTCCCAGCATGTGTTATTCAGGAGTCTTTAGTCTGTGGTATAACACCAGCGTGCTGCCTCTGTAGTCTACTGGGAGTTGTAGTTCACCAACACCTCTATTGTATCTCAGTAGTCTCCTGGGAGTTGTAGTTCACCAACACCTCTATTGTATCAGTAGTCTCCTGGGAGTTGTAGTTCACCAACACCTCTATTGTATCAGTATTCTCCTGGGAGTTGTAGTTCACCAACACCTCTATTGTATCTCAGTAGTGTCCTGGGAGTTGTAGTTCACCAACACCTCTATTGTATCTCAGGAGTCTCCTGGGAGTTGTAGTTCACCAACACCTCTATTGTATCTGAGTAGTCTCCTGGGAGTTGTAGTTCACCAACACCTCTATTGTATCTTAGTAGTCTCCTGGGAGTTGTAGTTCACCAACACCTCTATTGTATCAGTATTCTCCTGGGAGTTGTAGTTCACCAACACCTCTATTTTATCTCAGTAGTCTCCTGGGAGTTGTAGTTCACCAACACCTATATTGTATCTGAGTGGTCTCCTGGGAGTTGTAGTTCACCAACACCTCTATTATACCAGTAATCTCCTGGGAGTTGCAGTTCATACACCAGTGTTTCCCAATCAGGGTGCCTCCAGATGTTGCAAAACTACTACTACCAGCATTCCCTGGTTGGGAAACACTGGCATACACACACATAAGAGGGACTACAACTCCCAGCATGTGTCATTCAGCAGTCCCCGTCCCCCCATCATTCCCAGTATGATATTTATTCCCCTGCAGTCTTTACATCCCCAGCCTGTGAAATATGTCTCCTCCAGAAACCTTCCCCAGCCCCTGCAATGCAGTATGTCTCCTCTCCCCTCCCCCGCTCTGTGTTTCCCCTGTGCAAACATGAAACCTTCCCTGTGAAAAATTAGGTCCTGTCTGTACAGAGCTGGGGGAGGGGAGGAGCTTTTCCCCCATGAAAACATGAAACCTCCCCGTGAAAAATGAGGTCCTGTCTGTACAGAGAAGGGGGAGGGAGGAGCTGTGTCCGTCCTCACTCTCCCACTGTCTCCTTGTATTATGCAGAGCTGCGCTCTCGCGCTCTTCATCCTCTGTGAGGGGGCGTGGCTTAATTATCTGCAGACGTGCGGTGAAAAAAATCAAACCCATGGCTCTGCCCTCGATCCTCCCCACTGTAGCTTCGGAAAACTTGCCCCTCCCTTTTTCACCTCACACCGGAGCCGCGGCAAAGGTGTAAAAGAGCCACATGCGGCTCCGGAGCCGCAGGTTGCCGACCCCTGCTCTAGACTAATTTGGGTTATATTGTTCTGCTTGTTTATGTCATTCATTGTAGATCACTATTTACTAATGTTACACTTTATTAGTTGCTTACAATTTGCACTTTATGTTCTTACACCACTTATAGAAGGAAGGAAAATATTGTCTTGTACTTAAAAGGGTACTCTGCCCCTAGATATCTTATACTCTATCTAAAGGATAGGGGATAAGATGTCTGATTGCGGGGTCCTGCCACTGGGGACCCTCACGATCCTGGCTGCGGCACCCTAGACAATCCGGTGCAGGGAGCGAACCGTGCTGGATGACTGGTGATGCAGGGCGGAAGATTGTGATGTCACGGTCATGGCCGCTTGTGACGTCACAGCCACGCCCCCTCAATGCAAGTCTATAGGAGGGGTGTGACAGCAGTCACGCACCCTCCCATAGACTTGCATTGAGGTGGTGTAACCGTGACATCACGAGCCTGCTGCCCCCCCACACATAAAATATATTTTAAAAACATATGTGTGTGTGAAACATTGACCATAGATTTGTTGGGCAGAGGCTGGGAAACTGTAAAATCCAGCTTGCACAATTAGAAAGTCGTTGGATCCATCGATTACAAACCCTACATCCCCATGGGTTAAATGACCACATCAGTTTGTCCCGATTATCTAGATTCCACCTTTTCCAATCTGTCGGTTTATGATCACTTAGTCTAGTGTCTTCCAGCCGGCCCCTGTGGTCATGTCGTGGACCACAGGGACCTTATTTTTAGCAGTTTTTATTGGTTTTAACTGTTTACATGTTCACATCCCCCATTTTAGTGCTCGGGATATGCTCATTCAATCTAGGTTTGTCCTTCGTTTTTATTATACTCTTGTTCGATTACAAAGGAAGGGGGTCTTGGGGTCGAATATCTGCTTTAGGTGTGGGACAGAGAGGGGCACCTTCTTATATGCGGTTTGGACTTGCTCCTGTGTTGTGTAGTGGTGCTCGCAAATATTCGCAATGCTAAATTTATTCGCTCTATAGCACTATATATTCGCAATTACGAATATTTGCTTTTTTTCACAATACATATCACAGAGATCATCCCTCTCTGCTTCCAGCTTGAGTGGTGTAACGAAGGCTCTAATACTACTGTGGGAGACTGGCACGCGAATATTCGCATATTGATCCCTCCTTTCTTTTAGCTTGTGGGCCAATGAGAATGATGCAAATACAGTTGTTGGAGTTTAGCAACATACCCAGCAACCAATAGGAAAGTATCCCACCCCTTCGCTATGGGTGGGTTCACACCACGTTTCTACCCATATGGGAGCGCACCCGTATGGTAATTCTATTCAATGAGCCAACCGGAGTGAAACGTTCGCTCCGGTCGGCTCATTTTTGCCCCGTATGCGCTTTTCCAACTGGACCTAAAACCGTGGTCGACTATGCAGTGGTCTCCAAACTGTAGCCCTCCAGATGTTGCAAAACTACAATTCCCAGCATGCCCAGGCAGTCAGTGCATGCTGAAAGTTGTAGTTTTGCAACATCTGGAGAACTAAGTTTGGAGACCTCTACTTAGCGGTCTCCAAACTGTTCTTCCCCAGTTGTTGCAAAACTACAACTCCTAGCATGCCTTTCGGCGGTCAGTGCATGCTGGGAGTTGCAGTTTTGCAACAGCAGAAGGCACACTGGTTGGGAAACACAGAACTAGAGTCTGTTTCCTAACTTAGTGATTCCAACCCGTGGTGGTTCCGAAAATCTGTCAGACACCTGTGGGGTGTAAATGCTCACTGCACCCCTTATCACATTATGTGGTGGGTGTAGATTCCAAAATGGGGTCACATGTGGGGGGGGGGGGGGGTCCACTGTTCGGGCACTATGGGGGCTTTGTAAACACGCATGGCCTTCAATTCCAGACACATTCTCTCTCCAAAATCCCAATGGCACTCCTTCTCTTCAGAGCATTTTACATCCACATATGGGGTATTTATATACTCAGAAGAAATGGGGTTACAAATGACACCAGCATTTTAGTGAAAAAAAAATTGTTCTCAGTTTCCCATCCAACTTTAACAAAAATTCTTCAAACACCTGTGGGGTGTTAAGGAGCACTATACACGGTGTTACGTTCCGTGAGGAGTGTAGTTTCCAAAATGGGGTCACATGTGGGTATTTATTTTTTTGCATTTATGTCAGAACCTCTGTAAAATTTGCCACCCCTGTGCAAATCACCAATTTAGGCCTCAAATGTACACAGTGAGCTCTCACTCCTGAGCCTTGTTGTGCAGAGCATTATACGTCCACATATGGGGTATTTCCGGATTCAGGAGAAATTGCGTTACAAGTTTTGGGGGTCTTTTTTCCTTTTACCACTTGTGAAAAGAAAAAGTATGGGGCTACACCAGCATGTTAGTGTAAATTTTTTTATTTTTTTACACTAACAGGCTAGTGTAGACCCCAACTTTTCCTTTTCATAAGGGGTAAAAGGAGAAAAAGCCCCCAAAAATTTGTAATGCAATTTCTCCCGAGTACAGAAATACCCCATATGTGGCCCTAAACTGTTTCCTTGAAATATGACAGGGCTCTGAAGTGAGAGAGCACCATGCACATTTGAGGACTAAATTAGGGATTGCATAGGGGCGGATATAGGGGTATTCTATGCCTCTGATTCAAAAACAGGGTGCCTCCAGCTGTTGCTAAACTCCCAGCATGCCTGGACAGTCAGTGGCTGACCGGAAATGCTGGGAGTTGATGTTTTGCAACAGCTGAAGGCTCTGTTTTGTAAATACTGCCATATGATATATTTTTCATTTCTATTGGGGGGGGGGGGGGCGGTGTAAGGGGTGTATATGTAGTGTGTTACACTTTATTATATGTAGTGTAGTGTTTTTAGGGTATATTTGCACAGGAGAGTTTACGGTGAGTTTCCCGCTAGAAGTTTGTGCTGTGGTGGGAAATTTGTCGCACCTCAAACTTGAAACAGGAAACTCACTGTAAAGCCACCCGTGAAAATGTAACCTGTACGTTCACATGGGGGGGCAAACCTCCAGCTGTTGCAAAACAACTCCCAGCATACATGCTGGGAGTTGTAGTTTTGCAACAGCTGGAGGCACACTAGAGGCATACTGGTTGGAAAACATTCAGTTAGGTTCCAAACAGTGTGCCTCCAGCTGTTTCAAAACTACAACTCCCAGCATGTACTGGGAGATGTAGTTATGCAACAGCAGGAGGTGCGCAACTACAACTCCCAGCATGCCGAGACAGCTGTTTGCTCTTCGGGCATGCTGGGATTTGCAGTTCTGCAACAGCTGGAGGCCTACAGTTTAGAGACCACTGCACAGTGGTCTGCAAACTGTGGCCCTCCAGATGTTGCAAAACTACAACTCCCAGCATGCCCAGACAGCTGTTTGCTGTCTGGGCATGCTGGGAGTTGTAGTTTTGCAAGTTTTTCTCATGCGCGAATATATGTTTAGACTATAAAGAAAATATATTTGCGCATATATGAATAATAATATGTGTTCACATATGTGAATAATATTTTCACGTGAATTTTCCAATACACTAAATAAAAGTTGTGAATATAACGAATATGCAAATTTAGCGAATATATGACGAATATTCGTGCATATATTCACGAAATATCGCAAATTTGAATATGGCCTATGCCGCTCATCACTATTTGTTTTTACTACATATGTTATAGAACTTTTTGAGGAAGGCCATAATAGGCAGAAACATCAATACAACCATTTGATTGGTCTAAAAAATTCTTTATTAAAAGAATTCAGCATCGTAGCCAGGGGTCGTCACCGGGAGATCAGTCAGAATGAAGCCACATCATGGTCGGGTGGGAATCATGGTCCATAAAACTTAGCCGAGGTCATGTCCGGGGGATCATTCAGGAGGTGGATGTTCCTCAGGTCTCTGGTGGATCCAGGCAGATGCTGTAAAAAACACAATGTTATTATTATACTAGATATAGAGAGAGGGAGTGAACTGTATTTATTTCATGTGAAATATTACATACCTATAGCAGCAAAGCAGGGCCAGGAACAGCATCAAGAACGGAGTGCCGATAATAACGCTTCGTGGTATATACTGGAAGCGATCGCTTAGGTCTTGAATCTGTGAAGATATTGACCTCCGGATTCCTAAAAAACACAAAATCATGTTATTAAAACAGGTATTTATCTTATTTCCTACTATACACATAGAGGAGGATACTTACTCACGAGTCCCTGGTCCTTGGCACTGTCTGTGGGCACATCATATCCAGAATGAGGGATGATGGTATTTTCCTCAACTGGAGGCAGAGGACGGCTGCTGACAGCACACATCCAACACACAAAGAAAAATACTTGGAAAATCATTTCCTAAATGCACAAAACACACGATAAATAATTGAGCAATGCTCTCTCTCCTATCACTTCTCTCACAAAGAGATCTACAGCTCCTGACCACTGATTCCTTGTATGGAACTCGGTGATGTCATAATAGACACTGTCACCTGCCTGAGACATCACCAAGTGGCAGTGTAACATATTCCCCTTTTTCCATACAAGGTTATATATATATTAAGTTGTTATTTTAGGTCATTATCATTTATTAATTCACTTTTAATACATTTTTTGGAAGAAAAAAAGATAGCAATTTAGCATTTTCTTCTTTTAGGTCTAAATATTTAGGAAATTTTGAAGTCTCAACTGGCGATTTAAATAACATGACTTTATTCTCTGGGTCGGTATGATTAGGTTGGCACCAAATGTATTTATTTATTTTAACAATAAAAGTATTACATATGTTTGCATTTTTAATTCCATGGAACTTTTTTCTGTCGGATGGTTTTTATTTTTTTGTGTAAACATATAGGGGGAGATTTATCAAAATCTGTTCAGAGGAAAAGTTGCTGAGTTGCCCATAGCAACCAATCAGATCGCTTCTTTCATTTTTTAAAAAGGCCTCTGAAGAATGAAAGAAGCAATCTGATTGGTTACTATGGGCAACTCAGCAACTTTTCCTCTAGACAGGTTTTGATAAATCTCCCCCATAGAGAATGCGATAGCACTTTGTAAACGCTAAGACATATGTGAATATTGGATATATGAATTATTTTGATCTGTGTTACTGCTCTATATACTATAGTAATAGACTTTAAGTCCACAGCAGATATTCTGATCCAATTATTCACATCCCCGATCTTCAAATATGTCATATATGTGTGGTACGCCTCGGGGGTATGTAGGGTAGTTGGGGTGTTGCTGTTCTGGATAATGAAGGGCGCTGTTAACCCTTGTCACTCATGACGTCAGGGTGAGGGTTAAATACTGTAATGGTGCTGGGCCTATCGCCACCCTTCCCAAGATTGATAGGTGAGTGCGTAATAAATGGATTGTCCACAACCACTGTTTAACTGAAAACTTGCAAGAACTTTTACTGAAGATTTTCTGCAGCAGGCAATATCAATAACAGTCCAGATAACAAAGTCTATTTGTAGTTGAGCAGCGATTGACAGTTGGTTGGGATCAGATAAGCTCAGTTTAGCTTTTTGAAGATTCTGTAACATAGATCCGCTGGATTTAGGGGTGTGTTTAGGTCCAGTGATCTTGCAGAGAGTAGCGGGGAATTGTAGATCTATAACCGCTTTGGTAGAGGCCGAGGCCGCAAGGTTTTGGCTTAGTAAACGTACTTGAAAGTTTTGGAGGTCCTACCTCGTTATGTGTCAGCAACCCAAAAGAGCGAATAATGGCCGCAGCTCCCTTGTATTGTACTGGCCATTTTGGATTGTCCAAAAACAACTGTCACTCACCGTTACACGGCATTTTGGGTAAACATGTGACATAAGTACCACCAAAGGTCCTTCAACATATCATAGAGTTCTGAGCAGTGAATCACATGACCTAAGGTCCTGCGACGCCAGACAAGTGAGTAATGCAAAATACATATTTACAGTGATAACATTTATAAATATTAACTTACTAAGGGGTGACTAGGGACTAACTAGGGAAGCGGACCCCCACAGTTCTAGGAACTCTGACTTTGGGGACCCCCCAACAAGGCAGAGTATGAAATACGGTGCCGGGACACCACAAACCCCCTTACTTAAAACAAGTTGACCCCGACGCCTGTCCCCTAAGGCAGAGGGACTAGGACAAGGACAGAATTATTAAACATTCTATACATCATGACAACATTTTCTTTTAGTCTGACTAGAATCCTTACAAGACAATTGAAACTCTCTATGCATTTTTAGACTAGTGTTCTCACTAGACAATTATGAAGCTATCTAACATGTATTCTCAAGCTCCCTAGACATTCATGAAGCTTACTAGGCATTTATGAAACTCACTAGACATTTATAAAGCTCTCTATACATTTATAAAGCTCACTAGACATTTATACACAGCTCTCTATACATTTAGTCTCAAGCTGTCTACATTTTTATACAGCTCTCTATTACATTTAGTCTCAAGCTGTCTGGACATTTTTGTTTTTTCTTTTTAAATCTCAACACATTTTTTTTCTTTTTGCCACAATGAGTCACCTGTGAGTACACAGAAGGGTATATTGGCTTGCCTGAGGCTCTCTGCCAATAAGTTTAGCTACTAGGGTCTATCGGCTACACGCTACTTACCCCTAGAACACAACAGAATAACCTTACCAAGGTTACCTTTAGCAATACGTGTTTAATTTTTAAGCTTGCAAGAGCCCCTACTGGCCAGGTAGAGCATCTCACAGACGTAATAAAGAGAAAAGATACATTTTGTGTACCTAACAGTGGCAGGAATTGAATATCAATAGGCTACAATTCCTAAAGTGTTTCTTGAGTGTGAGATATGTTTTTGTTTTGATGTACTGTAAAGACTTGAGGTAGTACATTGAAGTGAGTTATCTGATGTACTATGTGTGCAAGTACTGCTTAAAAGTTAGTCTTGGTATCTTAAGGGTAGTTTATTTTGTGACAGGTGCTAGCGATTGGCGACTGTAATGCTACTCTCGGAGGAGCTGGGAGAGTCACCCATTTAGCAACTGCTAAAACACCTTTGAAATGTTTCTAGTGTATGTACTGGTGTACAAGAATTACTTACAATTTTTCTTTTGTGTACACGTGCATCTAGCGGACATTTTTCCGTGTACAACACTTACTTACTTTATATGTTGTGGCAGTGTGGCAAGGAAAGGGTGTATTTCCCTTGCTATCTCTGCAGAATGCTCCACCTGTGGCCTGATTAATGAGGTATCAGGAAGGGAAAGTGTGTGTTTTAAAAGGAAAAGAGACAGAATAGTTGGGGCTCTTCCTAGGAGACAGCATGTGGGCTGTAGGGAAGAGACAGAGCCTGCTGAGGAGGACACAGCCCGAGCTGAGTGGCTCAAAGAGAGTGACATGAATTGTGAGTAAAAGGTTGCAGGGGACATATGTTTAACCGGCTGAGGGTAGCTCAGCGGTTGTTAGTCAGGACAAGCTGATCTGTGTAGTCAGTGACCAGACGGTCTAGGATTTTGTTTGTTCCTGCTTTTTGTTTATTTCTTTCCCTGCAACCTGTGTAATAAAACTGGCAAGGTGCCAGATTTGCATTAGAACCGTTTGCTTGCTGGTTTATTGAGAAGAAACGCATCCTGTGGCGTGGTCCAGGACGATCCCCGAGCTAATCCCCAAGGAGGAATCCTTACAATTGGTGTCGGATGCGGGCAAACACGTTGCTAGGAGCAACCAGTGGTCGAGTTGCAGTGAAGTTGTTGCCAAGAGAAAACTACCGTGCATGGTGCAAGGGTGTACTCTTTCTCAGAGAGGAGACAGTGGGACGGGCCCAGCTGTGGAGTACAAGAGCAGGACTGCGCCTGTGGTGAAGTTGTTGCTAGGGGCAACAGATCGCATCAAGCGAGTGGGCACTCTTTCTCAAGTAAGGAGACAGGTGGACGGGCCACCTGCAGAGTGCAGATTACGTTTTGAGACTGTGTATAAAGGCGTTGCTAGGGGCAACGGAAAAATTTTGTTGGCAAGCGGCTGACATTTCGGCAGAGGACTATACTGTGTTTGCAAGGTTTGAAGTGTTGCAAGATGGATGTCCTGATAAGTGCTTTGTTGCAGACGGCTGCAGCGCAAGAGGAAGCAAGCTTTGCAGAGTTTGAAAGGATTGCTACACATGAGGCATGGCCCAAGACACACTGGGGAAACTTGGTGTTTGG
The DNA here is from genome assembly GCF_029499605.1 of Hyla sarda. Classification (NCBI taxonomy): domain Eukaryota; kingdom Metazoa; phylum Chordata; class Amphibia; order Anura; family Hylidae; genus Hyla; species Hyla sarda. Next base: position 141,700,561 of record NC_079195.1, on the reverse strand, counting down.
ATTCATTGGAGGAGATGCCCAAAAAGTTCATTGTGAACTGGATCCAAAGATATTACGGGACTATGAGAAAGTCAAGACAGAGATCCTGACTAAAGTGGGAGTAAGCCAAGCTGCAAGACTACAGTGTGCACTGCAGCCTAACAGTGATGCTGGGTTTAAGGTTGCAGAGCTACTTAAAGAGCAAGTGGAGCGATGTTCTGCAGCAGAGAAGCTGGTGAGAGGTGTCCAGCACCAGCCCTTAACTGACTGGACGGCAAGAGATTCTGGTAAGACTGTTCCAGTGGTTATGGGGGCCATGTTTAATGACTATGAGACTGTACATAAGAATGATGGGACTGTGCATAAAAAAGCTGAATCGGAGGGTGGTGTTTCCCTAGTTGACTGTGTGAACAGTGTTCAAGTTGGTACCAACCTATGTCCAGTTGCAAAATCATGTGAGGGTGGAGAACCCCTCATGGAGACTGATGGGACTGTTCACACTGTGCAGATCGGATTGAAAAAATCTGGTGAACAGAAAATGTTAAATGCAGGACTGGGAGAAAATGTAACAAAACACACTTTGCCTGAGTTAGGTCCTAGTGCTATGAACTGTCCTGTAAATTTTGAACATGTGCAATCTGATAATGTTTTTGTTGAAAAACTTATGTTGATGTGTTCAGATGTAAAGAGAACTGCTGCCACCTCTGACAGGACAAAAGAAAACCTGTGTGAGCTGGAAATAGAAGGTAAAAAGATGACGGTTTTGTTAGACCCTAGATGTGTAATAAGTCTGGTAAAGTCCAGCAGCAGAAAGCCAGACCCCGCTATAGTGTCTATGCAGGCTGGTATTTGGGGTTATAAAATGGTTAATGTCTGTATTTCTACTCCCTATGGTACTATAGGTCACAAGGTTTCAATAGAGCCCTCCTTGGAGTATGATGTAGTACTGGGGACGGATTTTCAATTTTTTCAGCAATTATGGGAAGACTGTCAGGTAACTAGAGCAGGTACTCCTGATAGGCCCACAACACTTGACTTGCACCACACACTAGTGGAGAGTTACTCAGCAGAGGCTGAGGACGGGGAGTGTCAGCAGTCACTAGATGTAGGTCAGATAGGGGTCTGCCAGACTGCTGGGGGAGCTGAAGACCAGACCGTGAGTCAAGTCCAAGAGGATCCAGCGACTCAAGTGACAAGTGTGCCTCTGACTGAAACAGAATCTTCAGTGAAACCAGAAACGGATCAGGTACAGGAACATGGGTTCCATCCGCCAGCTGAAGATGAGCCCAAGGTGGGGCTAGAGTTGCGCGGTCATCTGGAAGAGGTGACTGGAAAAGAAGCTACAGAGATGTCTGTGGATAATGCAGAAGTACTGAAGAGAGTACATGTGGAGCTGGGTGCTGCGCTTACTGTCACAGACAGAGTCCTGAGTGAAGGCGATGTGATGTCTGGACCAGAGATGGATCGTGACCAGGAAGGTCGAACCACTGGACCAGATGTTGTTGCAGACCCAGGAGCCCTAGACCTTTCTGCTGGGCAGCAGAGAGACAGTGTTGAAGTGAAAGAGAAGTCTGCCAGTGAGCAGAGAGACAGTCCAGAGAGACAGTCCAGGAACTACCCTGAAGCCCAAGTGGCCAAGACCCTTGAAAAGGGGGAGACTACTCCTAAAGGTGGAAAAGAGTCTGAACGAGTTTGCTTGAAGGAAGAGACAGGCCAAGCACAGGTGACTGTCAGAGGACAAGAAAATGTCACAATGTCCAGCAGCGAGAGTAAGGAGACCGCTGTAAGTAAGAGATCTCGGAAAAAACGCGCTGGTCTTGGTAAAAAAAGGGAGCAGATCCAGAACCTTGAAGAAACCTTACAGATGGTTTCTGCTAAATTGTCTCAAAAGGAAGAAGTAGTTCATCACCTGACAGAGGAGAAAGAAAAAACGCTTGCAGACTTGAATAAAGAGCAGGAAGCAACGCTTCAGCTGCAGAAAGATATGGAGCGCCACAGAAGTGAGTTTGCGGCTCTGCAGGATGAACTGTCCCGCTCCCAGGGTCTTATGACCAGCAAGGAGAGAGAATTGGAGATTCTGGCCAAGCAGATCTCATTCAAGGATGAAGAAGTGAATGTCCTGTGTGGGGCATATCTGGCTCTACAAAGTGATCACAAGGCTAGGTTGGTAGCCATGGAAGAGCTGGAGAAGGAGAAAGTGGTAATGGCTCATAAGGTGCGGAGCCTGGAGGCGCAGAACGAAACGCATATTAAGTCTCGCGCAGCTGCCTTGGATTCACTGGGTACTCAGCTCTCTGAACAAGAGGCTCAGCTAAAAGTCTATGAGCAGAAAGTGTCCAAGATGGCGCAACTGAATAAAGACAATGAGCAGATGAGAGAACAACTGCTGTCCCTGGAGGATACTGTCAAAAACTTGACAGAATTGCTGGAAAGTGAGAAGAAGAACTCTGCTAAGCTCAAGAGTGAGCAGCAGAAATGTTTAAAGCTGGAAGGGGACATGAAGGTCCTAAAAGAAAGCCGTGACCAAGTTATAGCAGAACTGGCTAACGAGAGGTTAAAAGTGTCTCAGATGGAAATTGAGGCCAAAGCCACAGCGGTCCGTGTAAAAGAAGAAAAACTGCTTGTGAGGCAAAAGCTACTGGAGACAGGGATGCTAAAAAAGGCGGAGTCTGAACAATGGACGCAAGAAACAGTAGAGTCTGAAGACCATGAGAAGAAGCCATATGAAAGGTCCTCTGAAGCTGATACTGAGGTGAAACCATATGGGAAGTCCTCTGAAGCTGAGACTGAGGTGAAACCATATGGGAAGTCCTCTGAAGCTGCAGAGATATTAACATTGCATGGTGAAAATTCTGAGGCAGAGAAGTTCTCTGAGGTAGAAGTTAAACCAGAGATAACTGCAGAAGCTGCAAGTAAAGTCAGTGACACATCTGAAGGTGCAGGTGAAAAACTGGCTAAAGGAGCCAAGAGTTCTCAGCCTAAAGATGAGCCTGTGAAAGTCTGTGTCCCTAAAGAAAGGGCTAATAAAAAAAGCAGAGTCCTTAAAAAGAGGTCACTGTGATAGAAGACTGGGTCGTGGTGGAAACCCTGAGAGGCACTGGATTAGAAAACACTGGAAGAAAGTCCGCAGAAGTAGAATTTGGAGAAGAGTCCGTCTCAAGGAGAAGAGGGACAGGTGCATTAAAGGGAAGCCTCCTGAAATTGTGGAGGATGACTTAGAAGACCTGCAAATGGGTGATACAGGCTCGGTTGGCCACCAGCAAAGTTTGTGCAATGGTCATACCAGTGACAGAAAAAGACAATGGCCTAGAGCATCTGCCTTGTCCGCACCTAGAGTCCAGAGCACTGCACAGACCAAGATGAAGAACCTGGTGTTGGAAAGGTGTGACATGAATGGAGCTTTTTACAAGGAATTTGTCAAAGGTGACCAAAAGTCTTGTGCTCGGTGGCTGATGAAAGTGCGAATGAAAGAAGGGTGCACCATTGAAGTGGTGCAGATAAAATCTACTGATGAAGGAAGCCAAGTGCCTCAAAATCTGTTGGACGTAGTTGTTCAAGGAAAAGGAAAGGCAGTTGGACTCTGCCTTTTGAATACAAGTGCTCCTTCCCGGTGGTCTGAGCAGAGGGGGGGGATATGTGGCAGTGTGGCAAGGAAAGGGTGTATTTCCCTTGCTATCTCTGCAGAATGCTCCACCTGTGGCCTGATTAATGAGGTATCAGGAAGGGAAAGTGTGTGTTTTAAAAGGAAAAGAGACAGAATAGTTGGGGCTCTTCCTAGGAGACAGCATGTGGGCTGTAGGGAAGAGACAGAGCCTGCTGAGGAGGACACAGCCCGAGCTGAGTGGCTCAAAGAGAGTGACATGAATTGTGAGTAAAAGGTTGCAGGGGACATATGTTTAACCGGCTGAGGGTAGCTCAGCGGTTGTTAGTCAGGACAAGCTGATCTGTGTAGTCAGTGACCAGACGGTCTAGGATTTTGTTTGTTCCTGCTTTTTGTTTATTTCTTTCCCTGCAACCTGTGTAATAAAACTGGCAAGGTGCCAGATTTGCATTAGAACCGTTTGCTTGCTGGTTTATTGAGAAGAAACGCATCCTGTGGCGTGGTCCAGGACGATCCCCGAGCTAATCCCCAAGGAGGAATCCTTACAATGTACACAGACACAAAGCTACTTTTCTGTGTACAAGAACCATATACATTTTCATACACAGACCTACATATTTATTAACACTCCAACAAGGTTCAGGCACATACACCTGATAAGTGCAATTATTAGCAAGAATGTCTTGTAACACTGAGCGCCCCGGTCCCTGCTCCTGGACTAGAGCACTCACTGCATTTGCCCCCGCAGAGTGACTCGGTCGGACGCACTCTGCTGGTTCTGTCTCCAGCGAGGACGCGGTCCGCGCTGCGAGATGTCCCTGCGCGCGTCCCATCTTCACTTACCTGTGCCCACTCCAGCTGTCTCCACTTCTCCCCTGACATGTGGTCCCCGGCGCACACGTCCCTGCACTATAGGGCGCGCGCGCTGGCTGTGTAAAATTTAAAGGGCCAGTGCACCATTGATTGGTGCCTGGCCCAATCCAATTATTTAGCAGTTCCTATAAATGTAATCTGCCCCTTCCTGCCCTTGCCGGGTCTTTGTTGCCCTAGTGCCCTAGAGAAAGCGTTTATTGTGTAATCCCTGCCAGTTGCCGTACCCGTTGCTAACGTCTACCGCCAGAGAACCTTTGCTGCCTGCCCTGACCATTTGCTACGTCTGACTATGCCTCTGCCTGACCCTTCTGTATCACGCCAGACTCAGCTGCCAGAGAGGTTGAGTCGCTACCGGAGGATACGACCTTTGAGTTACCGCCGCAGCAAGTCCATCCCGCTTTGCGGCGGGCTCTGGCGAAAACCAGTAACGCCTTAGAACCGATCCTCCGGTACGGCCCACGCCATCACCTCACTGGCACAGAGGATCCACCTCCTGTACCTGCTTCCTGCTTCCAGTCCGGATCCTTACAGTAAGATCCGGCCATGGATCCCGCTGAGGTGCCTCTGCCTAGTGTAGCTGACCTTACTACAATTGTGGCCCAGCAGTCTCAGGAGATCGCCCAGCAAGGTTAACAGCTGGTGCAGTTGACCGCCATGCAGCAACTTGTACCAGCTCTGCAGCAACAGCCACCTGCTTCACCACCACAGCCAGCAGCCGCCTCCTGTTCCAGAGTCAGTCTGTCCATGCCGGCCAATTACGACGGTGATGCCAAGTTGTGCCACGGATTCCTATCTCAATGCTCTCTTCATCTTGAGATGTTGGCTGACCAGTTCCCCTCTGAGTGAGCCAAGGTGGCGTTTGTTATTAGCCTGCTTTCTGGGAAGGCCCTGGCCTGGGCTACACCGCTTTGGGACCGCAACGATCCAGCCACTGCAAGTGTCCTGAGTTTCTTCCAGGAATTCCGGAGTGCCTTTGAAGAGCCAGCCCGGGCTTCCTCTGCTGTGACTGCTTTACTGAACTTGTCCCAGGGGAGTTCATCTGTGTGCGATTACGCCATCCGTTTCCGTACCCTTGCTTCTTAACTCTCCTGGAATAATGAGGCGCTCTGTGCTGCGTTCAAGAAAGGCTTGTCCAGCGCTATAAAGAATGTTCTGGCCGCACGTGAAGTACCTTCCAATCTGAGTGACCTCATCCACTTGGCCACCAGGATTGATCTGCGTTTTGCTGAGAGACGTGAGGAACTTCTTCAGGAAAAAGGAAGTGCTCGTCCCAGGCGCTTTCCTCGTTTGGCTCCTATCTTCCTGCATCCACCGCAACCCTCTACTGGGCCTCCCGCCGAGGAAGCCATGCAGGTGGATCGGTCTCGCCTGACCACTCAAGAAAGGAACCACTGCAGAAACGAGAATCTCTGTTTGTACTGTGCTACTACAGAGCACTTCCTAAAGGACTGTCCTCTCTGTCCAGGGCCGGATTAAGAGCATTATGGGCCTGGTGCTGAAGATTGTGATGGGCCTTTTTATTGAATTATATAAAATGAAAACAAAGCAATTTTGTTACGTTTTATGCACATTAAATTACCAGGATAGCTGAATATATGATAGTGTATGGAAACTTTGTGTTTTTTAGCTAAAAAAAAAAAAAAAAAACTCACTTTTATGTGGAACCAGAGTGTCAAAGAGGTGTGGTAGAGAGTCTGCTATGCCCTCCAGACCGTAACACCTATCCGATGTGACGTCACATCCGCTGCTTCTTTGGTTAACATGTAGGGCTTGCTTGCCAGCGATGTGTTGAAATCCTGTGCATGCGCCATGAATAGGGATTGTGGTTCACAAGTGGTAGGTCTGAGTTCAAACCTGTCAGACTGCTCATCCATCACAATCCTCATTCATGTCTATTATAGCTGAGCTATGATAAGCAGATATGCCATTCAGGAGCATGATAAAGCTAGGTGAGAAATTGTCATTAGCTTTTCTGGGCTCCTGTATGGCATATCTGCTTATCATAGCATAGACAGATTTGACTATATATTATAGGCAAATCTGTCTATGATAGCTGACCTATTATAAGCAGATATGCCATTCAGGAGCTCAGAAAAGCTAGGTGACAATGTCTCACCTAGCTTTTTCAAGCTCCTGAATACCATATCTGCTTATAGAATACAATACAGGAATATGGGTGCACTACTGTGGTAGATGTAAACAATACATTGGCTATCCCTCAACACTGATGTTAAAATTAAGACATTCGCCAGTGTATCCTTATATGAAGGACACACCAGAGCCCGCACACCAACGCCAAGGTTTCTCAAATTGGTGCGAGACCTAACGCTAATCCTACCTGTGCTTGATAAGCAGAACAGGGGCCAGTGGGCAATTATGGCAGCATTCGGTTGACTCACAACTTCCTTCCAGATACCCTCCAGCGTGACTGAGCACACATGCAATGGGAGGAGGGAGGCAAGCTGCAAGCCCCACCATTTGAGACCACGTTTTTTGTTGTTTGTTTAAATTTCATATCTGCTTATAATAGCTCAGGTACTATAAGCAGACATGTCATTCAGGAGCATGGAAAAGCTAGGTGAGACATTGTCACCTAGCTTTTCTGTGCACCTGAATGGCAAGTCAGTTCATGTCTGGTGGACTAGTGGTACCTTTGGGGGAAACTCCGGAGGCAGAGGGTAATGTGCGCCGGGGGCAGGACCTCAGGCAGGTGTCAGCTACAGCACACACAGTAGTTTGTTAAACTTGGCGGGCGCTGGCAGAATGGGGGAGGGGGAGAGGAGTCTCCTACGCAGGGCTGCCATCAGAGATTTCAGAGCCCCTTACACAGCTTCAGGCCTGGGCCCCTCATCACTGCCCCCCCCCCTCCTGATACCCTACTCTCAGTGCCCCTAATAATGCTCCTCCTTAGTGCCCTAGGGAGTAGGTTAGTGTGTTGGGGAAAGGGTAGGGGGATGGGTGGTGGTGGGTAGGTAATTTCCCTTTCCCTATTAGTGTTAATGCCCCATTAGGTAGGTGGCAGTTACTGCCCCATTAGGTAGGTAGTAGGTAACTGCCCCATTAGGAAGTTAGTAGTTTATGCCCCTGGTAGGTGGCAGGTAATGCCCCCAGTAGGTAGTGCCACCTGTAGATAGATAGATAGATAGGTAATGCCCCCATTAGATGTGCCCCTAGTAGGTAGGTAGCAGGTAGTGCCCCCCCCCAGCTGAGTGGTGCCCCCAGTAGATGGTGGCCCTAGTAGGTAGTGGTCCCTGGTAGGTTGTGCCCTCAGGTAGGTTATGCCCCCACTATACAGTGACCCCAGTAGATAGTTCCCCCATATAGGTCATGCAGGTAGGTAGTGTCCCCCAGGTAGGTAATGCCCCCAGTTGAGTAATAATGTCCCCAATTAGGTAATTATGCCCCCAGCTAGTTAATAATACCCCCAGTTAGATAATAATTCCCCTCACATAAGTAATGCTCCCAGTTATGTAATAATGCCCCTCACATAGGTAATACTCCAGTAGGCTAAAAATGCACTAGTTAGTAAAAAATTGCCCCCACGTAGATTTAAAAAATATATATATAATAAAAATCCACTGCGCGGAGGCCAGGCTGTCAGCAGCCTCAGAAGCGACGTGGGACTTCTCTGGCAGGCTGCGTGATGAAATGACATCACCACTCGGCCTGCTGCACAATGTACGCTCTAGTACATACATTGCGTACACACACTATTTGCGTAATGTACGTACAGGAGCCGGAAAATGCTATAGCCTGTACGTACATTGGGGAAGATTTATCAAAACCTGTTCCGAGGAAAAGTTGCTGCATTGCCCATAGCAACCAATCAGATCGCTTCTTTCATTTTTAAAGAGACCTGTGAAAAATTAAAGAAGCGATCTGATTGGTTGCTATGGGCAACTCAGCAACTTTACCTCTGCACAGGTTTTGATGAATCTCCCCCATTATGTACGCAATTTGCGTACTGTATGTCCAGAAGCAGGAGACTGTTTACACAACTCAGCTGCCATAATACACAGTGACAACTAGAGGGAGGACAAGTAGCCCATCACATTTGGGGTTTCAGGAGCCTGGGAAAGCTGTGTGACTGGCAGTAAACAGTGCAGGGCTCACAGTACTTCCCCAGCTTTATGGACTGCCTGTCACCCAGCTTTCCCAGTCTCCTGAACGGAATGTCTGTATGGTGAAGCAGCCATATTGGAGAGATGAAGTAACAGATGACACACTAGTATTCTGCCATTCAGGAGTCATATAAAGCTAGGGAAATACTAAGAGTACTAGTGTGACATCTGGTACTTCACTACATAAAAACATGTTTTCTTTCCAATGTGGCTACTTCACCAGACAGATATTCTCTTCAGAAGTCTGGGAAAGCTGGGTGTCAGGCAGTACACATAAAGCTGGGGAAGTACTGTGAGCCCTGCACTGTGTCACCTAGCTTCTCCAGTCTCCTGAAGAGAGCCCCCATACACCCATATAGTGCCCCACACAGGGAATACACTAATACATACACATTACAAAGATACTGGGAGCAAACGGAGCGGGGGAACCCCTGGCGTAGTGGCGTCTTGACGGGGGTTTTAGTGGCCCTTCCAGATGTTAGTAAGGGTTAATGGGGTTAGAGGTATACTTCAAGAGAATGGGGGTTAAAGGGTTAAATGGCTGCTGCTCCTTTAAGGGACAGTAGCAGGTGGCTCGATAGTGGGGTGAAAGAGAGGTCATCTGGAGGGGAGGGGGAGGAGTGTATATAGGGGGGTGCCCCAGGGGGGGAGGGTACTCACCAGTCGGCGTGTAGAAGCGAGAAGAAGGTGCCATGTCGTCCCTGGATGATCTTTTCACCCACCTCCGGGCTGCTGCAGCGTCTCATGGGGATGCTTGGGTGCAGGAACAGGTGCGGGGGGTCCTGGGGATCGGGAGTGGGGTGCAGGCTGACCCCCTCCCTGGCTTGCGGCGCGGGTCCCGTAGATCCAGGGCTCCGGAGCGTCTGAGTCCTGAGCCCACTCCCCGTAGCAGGCGGCGGTGCCTGAGCCCTGTGCGGTCTTCCCGGGAGATGGCAGGTACAGTGTGCGGGGGCACTTCCAGTGCGGCTTCCCGGGGGACAGTGTCAGGGCGTAGGGCAGAGGATGCAGGAGGGGGGGCAGCTGCTGGTCCCTCCGCTCCTTCCCCACTGTGCGGCCCGGGTGGTGGTGCGGCCGTCCCTGAGGTGGGGGTGTCAGGTCGGAGATCGTCGAGGAAGGGCACCAGGAGTGAACGGGGGACGGCCGGAGCTGCCGGTCCCCCTGTGATGGCGGCTGCGGTCTCTTCATCTGCCCGACGTGAGGCCCGGCAGAGTGGAGGAGGGGAGGCAGGGCCGGCCCTGTCCAGTGCAGGGTCGGGCTCTAGGCAGCGTTCTGGGGCCAGGTCTGCAGAGGAGAGGAGGCCCGGAGGCAGCAGGGACACGGCTGGCTCACCTTCTCTGAGTGCAGCCCAACAGCGTACAGCACAGCAGCAGAGCTCCGGGAGTGCAGGGGAGGCCAGAGCTCGGAGATCTTCTGTCAGCGTCTCTCTGCCTGTGAGGGAAGATGGGCTGGCTGGAGGTCGGCAGGATCCAGAGTGCTACAGTGAGAGGGCGCCACCTGGTGGTAGGAGTCGGCATGGCAGGTCTGGAACTGCAGTTGGGGAATATTCTCCTTCTGATTCTTCCCTTTCTGATTGTGCTGCAGATGCTGAAGAGGAGCTGGCGAATCCGGAAAGGAGGGCGGCCGGTGAGGCGGTCATTCTTCGGCGGGAGCCTGGAGCGGATTTGGCGGGACCTTCAACAGCGCTGGATGACAGGAGTGCGGCCGGCGGTTCCAGGGAGCGGACGCCCAGGCCTGCGGCTGCTGGGGCATCGGCTTCGGGTCAGCCTGGTGAGTCCTCTGGGGATTTGGGGTTGGGGCCTGTTCCTTTGAATGTGACGGGGGATGGGGGGTTGCGGGTTTTGCTTTCACAGTTAATGAGTGTTTTGTCTGGGCGTCCTGGGGGTACGGCTGTGGGGGCGTCCCCGATTCCTGTGTGGGTTGCTCCGGCGGCGGGAGTACAGGTTGAGGCGCCGGCGGGGGGCGGGTCGGTGGTGGCATCAGCCGTGGGTGGAGGTGCTGTGGGAGCTGCAGCGGTCGCTAAGGCAGCGGCGGAGGATGTCCGTATGGCGGACTCCGCGAAAGGGGAAGTGTATGTCTGTTTTGAGGGGCCCCTGGGGGCTCACTTGAAACCGGAAGTGAAGGAGAAGATCTGGAAGGACGAATATGTCGAGATCTTCTCCTTGCTTCCGTTGGAAAAATTTAATTTAGATAGGAAGAAGCCGGAGGAGAGTAAGAAGGAGGAGGAGGAGAAACGGCGGTATCGGCTGATACCTCGCACGTTTACTAATTGGATGCAGGCCTTTTCTATCCTGGCGAGTGTTATTGGGGAGAAGGCACCAGAACATTGTTCGGCGCTTTTTTGTTATTTTGATTCTATTGGTGAGGCGTACCGGGTGTATGGGGGAGTGGCGTGGCTGCGTTATGACGAGCATTTTCGTCAGCGCAAGGCGGTCCGGGCTTCCTTGAGGTGGGATCATAAGGACATAAGTTTATGGATGCGACTTATGGCCGCCCCTCGTGGGGGGTCTCAGCCCTTTCAGGGGGCGGCCGGCGGTTTCTCAGCGGCCGGACAGTCGGCCGGTTCGCGTCGGGGCTGCTGTTGGCAGTATAATGAAGGGCATTGCCGCTTCCTCTCAGATTGTAAATTTAAGCATGAATGTTCGGGGTGTGGGGGGGCTCACAGTTTCTCCCGATATTTTAAGCGTGGGAAAGGAAAGGGAGCTGAGGCTTCAGCGTCCCGGGGCGACTCCAGTGAGGGTGGACGTGATGCGGCCGTTTTTAAGACAGTACCCAAATAGGTCGGCGGCGGTTTTGTTGGAGGAGGGTTTTAGTTTGGGTTTTGTGATTCCCAGTTCGGCAGTTGCGCAGGGGGTTGGGGGGCGCAATTTGGTTTCGGCTTATGGTCATCCTCAGGTGGTCACGGCTAAGCTGCAAAGTGAGGTGGCATTGGGCAGGATGGCGGGTCCTTTTCCGGACCCGCCATTGGCGGATTTGGTGGTTTCACCGCTAGGCCTGGTTCCTAAAAAGGAGCCGGGCAAGTTCAGATTGATACATCATTTGTCTTACCCGGCTGGGGCTTCGGTTAATGATGGGATTGAGGAGGGTGTGTGTGCGGTGACATATACCTCTTTTGATGCAGCGGTGCGGTGGGTTCGGAAGTTTGGACAAGGGGCATTACTGGCCAAGACGGATGTGGAATCGGCGTTCCGTTTGTTGCCGGTCCATCCGGGTAGTTTTCATTTATTAGGAATTCGTTGGGAGGGTCAGTATTTTGTTGATTGTTGTTTACCAATGGGCTGTTCGATTTCATGTGCGTATTTTGAGGCTTTTAGTTGTTTTTTGGAATGGGTGGTGCGGCAGGAGGCCGGCTGGTCCTCTGTGCTGCATTACCTTGACGACTTTCTTTTTTTGGGGCCCAGGGGCTCTCGGATTTGTTCGGTGTTGTTGCATACTATGGAGGCGGTAGCGCAGCGTTTTGGGGTCCCGTTAGCTCCTGATAAGACGGAGGGACCGTCCACGGTAGTGAAGTTTTTAGGTATAGTGATTGATTCGGATCGTATGGAGTGTCGCTTGCCGGAGGATAAGTTGGCGGATTTGAGGCAGTGTGTGCAGCAGTGTCGGCGTTGTAAGAGGGCACCTTTGAAGGAGGTCCAGTCGTTGTTGGGGAAATTGAATTTTGCCTGTAGGATTTTACCTATGGGTAGGGTTTTTTGTAGACGTTTGTCCTTGGCCACGGCGGGGGTGACGGTTCCGCATCACTATGTTAGGTTGTCTGGGGAGGTGCGTGCAGACTTGGAAGTGTGGGATTCCTTTTTGTCGGTTTACAACGGCAGGTCCATGTGGATGGCGGAGGTGGTTGATGATGCTGAGTTGGAATTGTTTACCGATGCATCGGGTTCGGTAGGTTATGGGGCATTTTTTCAGGGGGAGTGGAGTGCGGCGGGGTGGCCGGATTCTTGGCGTGCGGCGGGTTTGGTGGCTAATCTAGTTGTGTTGGAGCTGTTTCCTATTGTGGTGGCAACGGAAATTTGGGGGGTTCGGCTGAGGTATAGGAGGGTCCGTTTTCGTTGTGACAATATGGGGGTGGTCCATGCGATTAATAATCAGACTTCTAGTTCTCCGCCGGTTTTGCGCTTGCTTCGTCATTTGGTTCTGCGGGGATTGTTGTTGAATGCGCAGTTTGTTGCTGTACATGTTCCAGGTGTTGTCAACTCTGTCGCTGATTCTCTTTCTCGTTCACAGTGGGACAGGTTTCGCGTGCTGGCACCGGAGGCGGAGCGGTGCGGGATCCCTTGCCCCGATTGGCTGTGGAGCGTGGTTTGGGAGCGGCGGCGCAGTTGATTCAGAGGTCACTGAGTGCTCGCACTTGGTCTGCGTATTCGAAGGTTTGGGGTGAATGGGAGGTGTTACTGGAGTGGGTGGGTGTGTGTGCTGGTACTGAGGACTGGGTGACTGTGGTGCTGTATTTTGTGGGGATGCAGTGTCTGTTTCGGGTGTGTCACGCCGTATGTCAGCTCTGGCGTTTTGGTTTTTGGTGCGGGGCCTGGGGGATGCCACTAAGCATTTTTTAGTGCGTCGCGCCCTTATGGGATACCGTAGGGGGGGTACGCAGCCGGATAGGCGTCGCCCGGTTTCTTTTGATTTGTTGGGTTTCCTGGTGGAACGGGTGGAGTGTGAATGCACGGATGCTTACGAGGTGCTGTTGTTTCGGGTGGCGTTTGTGTTGGCCTTTTTTGGGGCCTTTCGAATTTCGGAACTGGTTGCTCAGAGTAGATCGGTGGTTGGGGGTTTGTTGTATGGGGATGTGATTTTGCAGGCGGAGGGGGT
>NC_079195.1:141609681-141682181 GCF_029499605.1 Hyla sarda | reverse complement strand
ATAAAAAGGATACAGATAGTTTGATTTTTCGGATACATTCGGTATTCGGGTACATTCGGTAAATCTTTTTATTCTATTTTTGGACTTTAGCGATCCTAAAAAATTATGGAGATACCTTTTTTATAAAAATTTCGTAGGGTATCATAAAAAAATCATAATAAAAAAGATACAGTGGTGATGGAAAAAATTGTATCTAATGAAATGTATGATTTTTATTATGAAATGTTTATTCATTTTTAAACAGGGATCAATTTATGTGAGCGGGTAAAGCACTAAAAATGTAGCCGACAATAATGAAAATGTAGTGTGTGCTTGTTTTTCACTTTTTTTAAAAACATTTTTTAGGTAGTACTACTACTCCCAGCATGGAACACACTCTTCCATGATGGGAGTAGTAGTTACCTGTACTAATTGACAGATCGCAGGGGTCCCTTGCGATCCTCTTGTATAATGTACAGATGCGGCGGCTGCTCTTCTATGGTCCCCTGCACTCACGTATATATACACATATTCATATTTCCCGCAGAGCTGTGATTGGCCAGATGGTTCCAGCCAATCACAGCTCTCTGTGAGAAATAGGAATATGTGTACATATACGGCCGTGCAGGGGTCCATAGGAGAGCGGCCCCCGCATTCATACATTATACTGGAGGATCACAGCGGGCGTCAGGAGTGATACCCGCAGTGATCTTTCCTTTACTACAAGTACTACCTGTTACGCCGAGCGCTCTGGGTCCCCGCTCCTCCCCGGAGCGCTCGCTTCACTCTCCCCGCGGCAGCGCCCCGGTCACGTCCTCTGACCCGGGGCGCTGCGATTCCGCTGCCAGCCGGGATGCGATTCGCGATGCGGGTAGCGCCCGCTCGCGATGCGCACCCCGGCTCCCCTACCTGACTCGCTCTCCGTCTGTTCTGTCCCGGCGCGCGCGGCCCCGCTCCCTAGGGCGCGCGCGCGCCGGGTCTCTGCGATTTAAAGGGCCACTGCGCCGCTGATTGGCGCAGTGGTTCCAATTAGTGTTCACACCTGTGCACTTCCCTATATCACCTCACTTCCCCTTCACTCCCTCGCCGGATCTTGTTGCCTTAGTGCCAGTGAAAGCGTTCCTTGTGTGTTCCTTGCCTGTGTTTCCAGACCTTCTGCCGTTGCCCCTGACTACGATCCTTGCTGCCTGCCCCGACCTTCTGCTACGTCCGACCTTGCTTTTGCCTACTCCCTTGTACCGCGCCTATCTTCAGCAGCCAGAGAGGTGAGCCGTTGCTAGTGGATACGACCTGGTCACTACCGCCGCAGCAAGACCATCCCGCTTTGCGGCGGGCTCTGGTGAAAACCAGTAGTGGCTTAGAACCGGTCCACTAGCACGGTCCACGCCAATCCCTCTCTGGCACAGAGGATCCACTACCTGCCAGCCGGCATCGTGACAGTAGATCCGGCCATGGATCCCGCTGAAGTTCCTCTGCCAGTTGTCGCTGACCTCACCACGGTGGTCGCCCAGCAGTCACAACAGATAGCGCAACAAGGCCAACAGCTGTCTCAACTGACCGTTATGCTACAACAGTTACTACCACAGCTTCAGCAGTCATCTCCTCCGCCAGCTCCTGCACCTCCTCCGCAGCGAGTGGCCGCTCCTGGGATACGCTTATCCTTGCCGGATAAATTTGATGGGGACTCTAAGTTTTGCCGTGGCTTTCTTTCCCAATGTTCCCTGCATCTGGAGATGATGTCGGACCTGTTTCCCACTGAAAGGTCTAAGGTGGCTTTCGTAGTCAGCCTTCTGTCCGGAAAAGCCCTGTCATGGGCCACACCGCTCTGGGACCGCAATGACCCCGTCACTGCCTCTGTACACTCCTTCTTCTCGGAAATCCGAAGTGTCTTTGAGGAACCTGCCCGAGCCTCTTCTGCTGAGACTGCCCTGTTGAACCTGGTCCAGGGTAATTCTTCCGTTGGCGAGTATGCCGTACAATTCCGTACTCTTGCTTCAGAATTGTCCTGGAATAATGAGGCCCTCTGCGCGACCTTCAAAAAAGGCCTATCCAGCAACATTAAAGATGTTCTGGCCGCACGAGAAATTCCTGCTAATCTACATGAACTTATTCACCTAGCCACTCGCATTGACATGCGTTTTTCCGAAAGGCGTCAGGAACTCCGCCAAGATATGGACTCTGTTCGCACGAGGCGTTTCTTCTCCTCGGCTCCTCTCTCCTCTGGTCCCCTGCAATCTGTTCCTGTGCCTCCCGCCGTGGAGGCTATGCAGGTCGACCGGTCTCGCCTGACACCTCAAGAGAGGACACGACGCCGTATGGAGAACCTCTGCCTGTACTGTGCTAGTACCGAACACTTCCTGAGAGATTGTCCTATCCGTCCTCCCCGCCTGGAAAGACGTACGCTGACTCCGCACAAAAGTGAGACAGTCCTTGATGTCTACTCAGCTTCTCCACGTCTTACTGTGCCTGTGCGGATGTCTGCCTCTGCCTTCTCCTTCTCTACAGTGGCCTTCTTGGACTCTGGATCTGCAGGAAATTTTATTTTGGCCTCTCTCGTCAACAGGTTCAACATCCCGGTGACCAGTCTCGCCAGACCCCTCTACATCAATTGTGTAAATAATGAAAGATTGGACTGTACCATACGTTTCCGCACGGAGCCCCTTCTTATGAGCATCGGATCTCATCATGAGAGGATTGAACTTTTGGTCCTCCCCAATTGCACCTCGGAAATTCTCCTTGGACTTCCCTGGCTTCAACTTCATTCCCCTACCCTGGATTGGTCCACTGGGGAGATCAAGAGTTGGGGGTCCTCTTGTTCCAAGAACTGTCTAAAACCGGTTCCCAGTAACCCTTGCCGTAACTCTGTGGTTCCTCCAGTAACCGGTCTCCCTAAGGCCTATATGGACTTCGCGGATGTTTTCTGCAAAAAACAAGCTGAGACTCTACCTCCTCACAAGCCTTATGATTGCCCTATCGACCTCCTCCCGGGCACTACTCCACCCCGGGGCAGAATTTATCCTCTCTCTGCCCCAGAGACTCTTGCCATGTCCGAATACGTCCAGGAGAATCTAAAAAAGGGCTTTATCCGTAAATCCTCCTCTCCTGCCGGAGCCGGATTTTTCTTTGTGTCCAAAAAGGATGGCTCCCTACGTCCTTGCATTGACTACCGCGGTCTTAATAAAATCACGGTTAAGAACCGCTACCCCTTACCCCTCATCTCTGAACTCTTTGATCGCCTCCAAGGTGCCCACATCTTCACTAAATTGGACTTAAGAGGCGCCTATAACCTCATCCGCATCAGAGAGGGGGACGAGTGGAAAACGGCATTTAACACCAGAGATGGACACTTTGAGTATCTGGTCATGCCCTTTGGACTGTGCAACGCCCCTGCCGTCTTCCAAGACTTTGTCAATGAAATTTTTCGTGATCTGTTATACTCCTGTGTTGTTGTATATCTGGACGATATCCTAATTTTTTCTGCCAATCTAGAAGAACACCGCCAGCATGTCTGTATGGTTCTTCAGAGACTTCGTGACAACCAACTCTATGCCAAAATTGAGAAATGTCTGTTTGAATGCCAATCTCTTCCTTTTCTAGGATATTTGGTCTCTGGCCAGGGACTACAGATGGATCCAGACAAACTCTCTGCCGTCTTAGATTGGCCACGCCCCTCCGGACTCCGTGCTATCCAACGCTTTTTGGGGTTCGCCAATTATTACAGGCAATTTATTCCACATTTTTCTACCATTGTGGCTCCTATCGTGGCTTTAACCAAAAAAAATGCTGATCCCAAGTCCTGGCCTCCTCAAGCAGAAGACGCCTTTAAACGACTCAAGTCTGCCTTTTCTTCGGCTCCCGTCCTCTCCAGACCTGACCCTTCCAAACCCTTCCTATTGGAGGTTGATGCCTCCTCAGTGGGAGCTGGAGCTGTTCTTCTACAAAAAAATTCTTCCGGGCATGCTGTCACTTGTGGTTTTTTCTCTAGGACCTTCTCTCCAGCGGAGAGGAACTACTCCATCGGGGATCGAGAGCTTCTAGCCATTAAATTAGCACTTGAGGAATGGAGGCATCTGCTGGAGGGATCAAGTTCTCCTGTTATTATCTACACCGACCACAAGAACCTCTCCTACCTCCAGTCTGCCCAACGGCTGAATCCTCGCCAGGCCCGGTGGTCTCTGTTCTTTGCCCGATTTAATTTTGAGATTCACTTTCGTCCTGCCGATAAGAACATTAGGGCCGATGCTCTCTCTCGTTCCTCGGATGCCTCAGAAGTTGAACTCTCTCCGCAACACATCATTCCACCTGACTGCCTGATCTCCACTTCTCCTGCCTCCATCAGGCAGACTCCTCCAGGAAAGACCTTTGTTTCTCCTCGCCAACGCCTCGGAATCCTCAAATGGGGTCACTCCTCCCATCTCGCAGGTCATGCGGGTATCAAGAAATCTGTGCAACTCATCTCCCGCTTCTATTGGTGGCCGACTCTGGAGACGGATGTTGTGGACTTTGTGCGAGCCTGCACTATCTGTGCCCGGGATAAGACTCCTCGCCAGAAGCCCGCTGGTTTTCTTCATCCTCTGCCTGTCCCCGAACAACCTTGGTCTCTGATTGGTATGGACTTTATTACTGATTTACCCCCTTCCCGTGGCAACACTGTTATTTGGGTGGTCGTTGATCGATTCTCCAAAATGGCACATTTCATCCCTCTTCCTGGTCTTCCTTCTGCGCCTCAGTTGGCTAAACAATTTTTTGTACACATTTTTCGTCTTCACGGATTGCCTACGCAGATTGTCTCGGATAGAGGCGTCCAATTCGTGTCTAAATTCTGGAGGGCTCTCTGTAAACAACTCAAGATTAAATTAAATTTTTCTTCTGCATATCATCCCCAGTCCAATGGACAAGTAGAAAGGATTAACCAGATCTTGGGTGATTATTTGCGACATTTTGTTTCCTCCCGCCAGGATGACTGGGCAGATCTCCTCCCATGGGCCGAATTCTCGTATAACTACAGGGTCTCTGAGTCTTCCTCCAAATCCCCATTTTTCGTGGTGTACGGCCGTCACCCTCTTCCCCCCCTCCCTACTCCCTTGCCCTCTGGTCTGCCCGCTGTGGATGAAATTTCTCGTGACCTTTCCATCATATGGAGAGAGACCCAAAATTCTCTCTTACAGGCTTCATCACGCATGAAGAAGTTCGCGGATAAGAAAAGAAGAGCTCCCCCCGTTTTTTCCCCTGGAGACAAGGTATGGCTCTCCGCTAAATATGTCCGCTTCCGTGTCCCTAGCTACAAGTTGGGACCACGCTATCTTGGTCCTTTCAAAATTTTGTGTCAAATTAATCCTGTCTCTTATAAACTTCTTCTTCCTCCCTCTCTTCGTATCCCTAATGCCTTTCACGTCTCTCTTCTCAAACCACTCATCCTCAACCGTTTTTCTCCCAAGTCTGTTCCTCCCACTCCTGTTTCCGGCTCCTCGGACATCTTCTCGGTCAAAGAAATTTTAGCTGCCAAAAAGGTCAGAGGGAGAAATTTTTTTTTAGTGGACTGGGAGGGTTGTGGTCCTGAAGAGAGATCCTGGGAACCTGAGGACAACATCCTAGACAAAAGTCTGCTCCTCAGGTTCTCAGGCTCTAAGAAGAGGGGGAGACCCAAGGGGGGGGGTACTGTTACGCCGAGCGCTCCGGGTCCCCGCTCCTCCCCGGAGCGCTCGCTTCACTCTCCCCGCGGCAGCGCCCCGGTCACGTCCTCTGACCCGGGGCGCTGCGATTCCGCTGCCAGCCGGGATGCGATTCGCGATGCGGGTAGCGCCCGCTCGCGATGCGCACCCCGGCTCCCCTACCTGACTCGCTCTCCGTCTGTTCTGTCCCGGCGCGCGCGGCCCCGCTCCCTAGGGCGCGCGCGCGCCGGGTCTCTGCGATTTAAAGGGCCACTGCGCCGCTGATTGGCGCAGTGGTTCCAATTAGTGTTCACACCTGTGCACTTCCCTATATCACCTCACTTCCCCTTCACTCCCTCGCCGGATCTTGTTGCCTTAGTGCCAGTGAAAGCGTTCCTTGTGTGTTCCTTGCCTGTGTTTCCAGACCTTCTGCCGTTGCCCCTGACTACGATCCTTGCTGCCTGCCCCGACCTTCTGCTACGTCCGACCTTGCTTTTGCCTACTCCCTTGTACCGCGCCTATCTTCAGCAGCCAGAGAGGTGAGCCGTTGCTAGTGGATACGACCTGGTCACTACCGCCGCAGCAAGACCATCCCGCTTTGCGGCGGGCTCTGGTGAAAACCAGTAGTGGCTTAGAACCGGTCCACTAGCACGGTCCACGCCAATCCCTCTCTGGCACAGAGGATCCACTACCTGCCAGCCGGCATCGTGACACTACCACTCCCAACATGGAGTACACTCTGCTCCATGCTGGGAGCTGTAGTATCTGCATTAATAGACAGATCGCAGCGGGTGTCAGAAGTTACACTCGCTGCCATATGTCTATTAATGCAGGTACTACAGCTCCCAGCATGGAGAAGAGTGTGCTCCATGTTGGGAGTATTAGTACCTACAGTAAGGGACAGATCCCAGCGGATGTCACTCCTCCTGACACCCGCTGCGATCCTCCTGATGTGAATGTCGGGATCAGCTGTTCTCAGGGCTACAGAGCCAGGAGAACAGCTGACGCTGAGCCGTAGGTATACATCGTATATCTACTGCCCAGCAAGAACTTACAGTGAGCCTGCAATGTGTATACAGTATACACATTGCTGGCTCACTTAACCCCTTGCTGAGCTGTGCGCTATGCGCAAGCCCAGCAAGGGAAGAGTTAACTTACACTGCTGGACAGTGTAGGTTAACCCTTTGGTCGGTATACACTATATACAGCTATCTATAGATAGCTGTATACAGTGTATACAGAAGACGAAGTCCACTTACTTCCCTCGAGTCCCGGGCGGGGTTCGTGTAGCTCCGCCCCTAGTGATGACGTCATTAGGGGGCGGAGCTACAGAAGGGAACAAGGCTAATTAATCTGAAGCTCTGTTCACATTGTACGTTTTGTATAATGTGAACAGACCCTTCTGGCAGTGTCTACCCAGACAGGGAGACTCCAGCTGTTGCTAAACTACAACTCCCAGCATGCCCAGACAGCCAAAGGCTGTCTGGGCATGCTGGGAGTTATAGTTTTGCACCAATTGGTGGCTCCCTGTTTGGGTAGACATTGCATCATGGGTGCTCTCCCCAGCGGACAGCGCCAAAAATGTCATAACCAATTTTTTGTGTTTTTTTCTTCTCGTTTCAGATCCGTGTATGCAGAGGATTACTGCGGATTCGATGGATTATGGCGGATTATTATTTTTTCCTTTAATAAAATGGTTAACGAGGGCTGTGGGGGAGTGTTTTTTTAAATAAAATAATTTTTCCAATGTGTTGTGTTTTTTTTTTAATTGAATTTTCAAGGTTAGTAGTGGACGCTGTCTTATTGACGGAATCCATTACTAGGCCAGGGCTTAGTGCTAGCCCCAAAAACAGCTAGCGCTAACCCCCAATTATTACCCCGGTACCCACCGCCACAGGGGTGCCGGGAAGAGCCGGTACCAACAGGCCCGGAGCGTCAAAATGGCGCTCCTGGGCCTAGGCGGTAACAGGCTGGCATTATTTAGGCTGGGGAGGGCCAGTAACAATGGTCCTCGCCCACCCTGGTAACGTCAGGCTGTTGCTGTTTGGTTGGTATCTGGCTGAGAATGAAAATACGGGGAACCCAATGCGTTTTATTTTTTTTATTTAAATTTAAAAAAAAAACGCATAGGGTTCCCCGTACTTTCATTCTCAGCACAATACCAACCAAACAGCAACAGCCTGACGTTACCAGGGTGGGTGAGGACCATTGTTACTGGCCCTCCCCAGCCTAAATAACGCCAGCCTGTTACCCCCTAGGTCCAGGAGCGCCATTTTTGACGCTCCGGGCCTGTTGGTACCGGCTCTTCCCGGCACCCCTGTGGCGGTGGGTACCGGGGTAATAATTTGGGGTTAGCGCTAGCTGTTTTTGGGGCTAGCACTAAGCCCTGGCCTAGTAATGGATTCCGTCAATAAGACAGCTTCCGCTACTAACCCTGAAAATTCAATAAAAATAAAAAAACACAACACATTGGAAAAATTATTTTATTTAAAAAAACACTCCCCCACAGCCCTCGTTAACCATTTTATTAAAGGGAAAAAAAATAATCCGCCGTAATCCATCGAATCCGCAGTAATCCTCTGCATACACGGATCTGAAACGAGAAGAAAAAAAAACACAAAAAATTGGTTATGACATTTTTGGCGCTGTCCGCTGGGGAGAGCACCCATGATGCAATGTCTACCCAAACAGGGAGCCACCAATTGGTGCAAAACTACAACTCCCAGCATGCCCAGACAGCCTTTGGCTGTCTGGGCATGCTGGGAGTTGTAGTTTAGCAACAGCTGGAGTCTCCCTGTCTGGGTAGACACTGCCAGAAGGGTCTGTTCACATTATACAAAACGTACAATGTGAACAGAGCTTCAGATAAACTAGCCTTGTTCCCTTCTGTAGCTCCGCCCCCTAATGACGTCATCACTAGGGGGCGGAGCTACACGAACCCGGCCCGGGACTCGAGGGAAGTAAGCTGGACTTCGTCTTCTGTATACACTGTATACAGCTATCTATAGATAGCTGTAGAAAGTGTATACCGCACAAAGGGTTAACCTACACTGTCCAGCAGTGTAAGTTAACTCTTCCCTTGCTGGGCTTGCGCATAGCGCACAGCTCAGCAAGGGGTTAAGTGAGCCAGCAATGTGTATACTGTATACACATTGCAGGCTCACTGTAAGTTCTTGCTGGGCAGTAGATATATGATGTATACCTACGGCTCAGCGTCAGCTGTTCTCCCGGCTCTGTAGCCCTGAGAACAGCTGATCCCGACATTCACATCAGGAGGATCGCAGCGGGTGTCAGGAGGAGTGACATCCGCTGGGATCTGTCCCTTACTGTAGGTACTAATACTCCCAACATGGAGCACACTCTTCTCCATGCTGGGAGCTGTAGTACCTGCATTAATAGACATATGGCAGCGAGTGTAACTTCTGACACCCGCTGCGATCTGTCTATTAATGCAGGTACTACAGCTCCCAGCATGGAGCAGAGTGTACTCCATGTTGGGAGTGGTAGTACTTGTAGTAAAGGAAAGATCACTGCAGGTATCACTCCTGACACCCGCTGTGATCCTCCAGTATAATGTATGAATGCGGGGGCCGCTCTCCTATGGACCCCTGCACGGCCGTATATATACACATATTCCTATTTCTCACAGAGAGCTGTGATTGGCTGGAACCATCTGGCCAATCACAGCTCTGCGGGAAATATGAATATGTGTATATATACGTGAGTGCAGGGGACCATAGAAGAGCAGCCGCCGCATCTGTACATTATACAAGAGGATCGCAAGGGACCCCTGCGATCTGTCAATTAGTACAGGTAACTACTACTCCCATCATGGAAGAGTGTGTTCCATGCTGGGAGTAGTAGTACTACCTAAAAAATGTTTTTAAAAAAAGTGAAAAACACGCACACACTACATTTTCATTATTGTCGGCTACATTTTTAGTGCTTTACCCGCTCACATAAATTGATCCCTGTTTAAAAATGAATAAACATTTCATAATAAAAAAGATACATTTCGTTAGATACAATTTTTTTCATCACCACTGTATCTTTTTTATTATGATTTTTTTATGATACCCTGCGAAATTTTAATAAAAAAGGTATCTCCATTATTTATTAGGATCGCTAAAGTCCAAAAAAAGACTAAAGATTTACCGAATGTACCCGAATACCGAATGTATCCGAAAAAAAACAACACGAATACCCGAATACCGAATGTATCCGAAAAATCTAAACCGAAAATATTGCCGAACCGAATTTTTTTTCCAAAACGAAAAAACGAAACGAAATTAAACGAAAATGTTTCTAGTGCACAAGTCTAATGTACAATGATATCAGTGACTGCAGGTGACGTCTTCTCTATAGTCTTTCCTTATCTAATTCAGATGGTACATACCGCCTGGTCCAGCTAAAACTTCTGTCTGTAGAATGTGACGCCCAGACGTCTCCTCACTATGTCAGCGCATTCTTATCCTCTATATGAAAACAAGTATTATTATAAACCTGCCAGACACTGTATCCTCTAAATATAATACTACTATACACTATACTCTTTGATTATAAACCTTCCATACACCATACCCACTGAATATAATACTACCACACACTGTACATTCTGAATATACCAACACATACTGTACACTCTGAATATAAATCTGCCACATACTGTACCCCTGAATATAATACTGCCACACACTGTACCCTCTGAATATAATACTACCACACACTGTACATTCTGAATATAATACCATCACATACTGTACCCTCTGAATATAAATCTACCACATACTGTACCCCTGAATATAATACCGCCACACACTGTACCCACTGAATATAATACTACCACAAACAGTACATTCTGAATATACCAACACATACTGTACACTCTGAATATAAATCTGCCACATACTGTACCCCTGAATATAATACTGCCACACACTGTACACTCTGAATATAATACTACCACACACTGTACATTCTGAATATAATACCATCACATACTGTACCCTCTGAATATAAATCTACCACATACTGTACCCCTGAATATAATACCGCCACACACTGTACCCCTGAATATAATACTACCACGCACTGTACCCTCTGAATATAATACTACCACAAACTGCGCCCTCTGAATTTAACGTTGCCCTACAGTGCACCCTCTGGATATAATACCACAACCGCAGTAACACCCCTCAACATCCGTTAGCTGATGCTATTACCACGGGAGGGGGTTTTTGGTGGTGTTGCTAATGGATGATGGGGGTGCTACTACCGGGGGGGTGTTGCTGGAGGATGATGAGGGTGCAACTGGCCATCCCCCCTGGCACCCTGGCAGTATCACCCCCATCATCCAACCGCAGGATCATCCTCCTGGCAGGAGCACCGCCATCATCCACCATCAGGATCTGCTGATGGAGGTGCTACTACTCTGGGGGGGGGGGGGGATGTTGCTGATGGATGATAAGGGTGCGACTGCCAGGGGGGGAGCATTAGTTGGCAGCAGTTCCCCCACTTTAGGTAGGCAGCAGTTTCCCCACATTAGGTAGCATATTTTCTTCACATTAGGCAGCATAGATTCCCCACATTTGGTACATGTTCCCCCACATTAGGTAGCAATTTCCCCACATTAGGTAGCACAGATTCCCCACATTA
The DNA here is from genome assembly GCF_029499605.1 of Hyla sarda. Lineage (NCBI taxonomy): Eukaryota > Metazoa > Chordata > Amphibia > Anura > Hylidae > Hyla > Hyla sarda. Next base: position 141,670,896 of record NC_079195.1, on the reverse strand, counting down.
GGAAGCAGTTTCCCCACATTAGGTAGCATAGATTCTCCACATTCGGTAGCACAGATTCCCCACATTAGGTAGCATAGACTCCCCACATTTGGTAGCACAGATTCCCCACATTAGGTAGCAGTTTCCCCACATTAGGTAGCATAGACTCCCCACATTAGGTAGCATAGAATCCCCACATTAGGTAGCATAGACACACACACAGAGTCTCACACACACAGAGTCACACACACACACACACACACACACACACAGAGTCACACACAGAAAATAAGGCATACTTGGCACACCAGAAGGCCTCCTACATAATTCCAATATAAGAAATGATTGTGGGCAGGGGTATAGCGCTCCTGGGTCCCCCTGCAACACACACACAGAGTCACACACAGTCATATACATACACACACACACAGAGTCACACAGTCACATACATACACACACACAGAGTCACACACAGTCACATACATACACACACACAGAGTCACACACAGTCATATACATACACACACAGAGTCACACACAGGCACATACATACACACACACAGAGTCACACACAGTCACATACATACACACACACAGAGTCACACACAGTCACATACATACACACACACACAGTCACACACACACAGAGTCACACACAGTCATAAACATACACACACACACAGAGTCACACACAGTCACATACACACACACACACAGAGTCACACACAGTCACATACATACACACACACAGAGTCACACACAGTCACATACATACACACACACAGAGTCACACACAGTCACATACATACACACACAGAGTCACACACAGTCACATACATACACACACACACAGTCACACACACAGAGTCACACACAGTCATATACATACATACACACACAGAGTCACACACAGTCACATACATACACACACAGAGTCACACACAGTCACATACATACACACACAGAGTCACACACAGTCACATACATACACACACACACAGTCACACACACACAGAGTCACACACAGTCATATACATACACACACAGAGTCACACACAGTCACATACATACACACACACAGGGTCACACACAGTCACATACATACACACACACAGAGTCACACACAGTCACATACATACACACACAGAGTCACACACAGTCACATACATACACACAGTCACACACACAGAGTCACACACAGTCATATACATACACACACAGAGTCACACACAGTCACATACATACACACACACAGAGTCACATACATACACACACACAGAGTCACACAGTCACATACATACACACACACAGAGTCACACACAGTCACACACATACACACACACAGAGTCACACACAGTCACATACATACATACACACACACAGTCACACACAGTCACATACATACACACACACAGTCACACACACACAGTCACACACAGTCATATACATACACACACACAGAGTCACACACAGTCACATACATACACACACACAGTCACACACAGTCATATACATACACACACACAGAGTCACACACAGTCACATACATACACACACACAGAGTCACACACAGTCACATACATACACACACACAGAGTCACACACAGTCACATATATACACACACACAGAGTCACACACAGTCACATACATACACACACACACAGAGTCACACACAGTCAGTCACACACAGACAGAGATAGCGACAGACAGAGAGACAGACACACACACTCACCCATCCAGCGCAGCGCTCCTTCTCTCCTGGCGCCCTGCGAGTGACGTCATTGACGTCCCATGCGGTGGTGCTGACGAACGGGCGCATGGCGGCGATGAAGGGCGGGGGGGGGGGGGGTTGGGTGCTGACGGGCGCACAGCGCAGGTGTATGCCGGGGGGGGGGTGTGTGCTGTCGGACGGGCGCACAGCGCAGGTGAAGGCGGGGGGGGGGGGATGGTGCTGCCGGTCGGGTACAGACTGGGGGTGTGGGTGTAACTGGGGGGTGGGGGTGCTGAGGAGCATCTTGGTGTCACCCCTTTAGGTTGGTGTCACTCGGTGCGGGCCGCACCCCCCGCACCCGGGTCGCAACGCCACTGTATATATACACATACATACACAAACACACACAGGTGATACATGACATATATACACATACATACACAGTCACACACAGTCATATACATACACACACACACAGAGTCACACAGTCACATACATACACACACACAGAGTCACACACAGTCACATACATGCACACACACAGAGTCACACACACACAGAGTCACACACAGTAATATACATACACACACACACACAGAGTCACACACAGGCACATACATACACACACACAGAGTCACACACAGTCACATACATACACACACACAGAGTCACACACAGTCACATACATACACACACACACAGTCACACACACACAGTCACACACAGTCATATACATACACACACACACAGAGTCACACACAGTCACATACACACACACACAGAGTCACACACAGTCACATACATACACACACACAGAGTCACACACAGTCACATACATACACACACAGAGTCACACACAGTCACATACATACACACACACAGTCACACACACAGAGTCACACACAGTCATATACATACACACACATACACATACATACACACACACAGTCACACACACACAGTCACACACAGTCACACACAGTCATATACATACACACACACACACACACACACAGAGTCACACACAGTCACATACATACACACACACAGTCACACACACACAGAGTCACACACAGTCACATACATACACACACACACACAGAGTCACACACAGTCACATACATACACACACACAGAGTCACACACAGTCACATACATACACACACACACACACAGAGTCACACACAGTCACATACATACACACACTCAGAGTCACACACAGTCACATACATACACACACACAGAGTCACACACAGTCAGTCACACACAGACAGAGATAGCGACAGACAGAGAGACAGACACACACACTCACCCATCCAGCGCAGCGCTCCTTCTCTCCTGGCGCCCTACGAGTGACGTCATTGACGTCCCATGCGGTGGTGCTGACGAACGGGCGCATGGCGGCGATGAAGGGCGGGGGGGGGGGGGTTGGGTGCTGACGGGCGCACAGCGCACGCAGGTGTATGCCGGGGGGGGTGTGCTGTCGGACGGGCGCACAGCGCAGGTGATGGCGGGGGGGGGGGGGGGGCTTGGGTGTGCTGTCGGTCGGGTACAGACTGGGGGTGTGGGTGTAACTGGGGGGGGGGCGGGATGCTGAGGAGCATCTTGGTGTCACCCCTTTAGGTTGGTGTCACTCGGTGCGGGCCGCACCCCCCGCACCCGGGTCGCAACGCCACTGTATATATACACATACATACACAAACACACACAGTTGATACATGACATATATACACATACATACATACATACACAAACACACACAAGTGATACATGACATATATACACATACATACACACACACACACAGGTGATACATGATATATATACACATACATACACAAACACACACAGGTGATACATGACATATATACACATACATACACACACACACACACACACACAGGTGATACATGACATATATACACACAAACACACAAAAAGAAAAAGAAGACACACTATTTGATGCACACCTAAATAAATAAATCACATAATTGTATTAAGTCTATAGACATGAAAAAAGACATAAGCAATTAAAAACATCTAAAAAGGCCCAATGGCCAGCACACAACAGAGGGGGACCCCTCAAGGCCCCCTTGAGGGGTCCCCCTCTGTTGTGTGCTGGCCATTGGGCCTTTTTAGATGTTTTTAATTGCTTATGTCTTTTTTCACCCAGGACACCTCCGATTGCACAGATATAATTGCACTATACCACTGGCCTAATACATATCACAGCACTGAAAATTCATGGTAACGCTGCATCCCTAACAATATATTACATACAACTTGATCCCAGGATCTAGTACACAGAGCGAGAGCGCAGAAACAGTGGTATAGGATAAGCAATGATCAGGCAGGTGTCCCCCTAGACCCCACGCGTTCCGTCACCCGTCGGCAACTTCCTCAGGGGTATATGATATATACACACACAGGTGATACATGACATATATACACACACACGTGATACATGATATATATATACACACACACAGGTGATACATGACATATACACACACACACACACGTGATACATGATATATATACACACACACGTGATACATGAAATATATACACACACACAGGTGATACATGACATATATACACATACACACACACACAGGTGATACATGACATATTTACACGTACATACACACACACACAGGTTATTATACAAGACATATATACACATACATACACACACACACACACACACACAGGTGATACATGACATATATACACACACAGGTGATACATGACATATATACACATACATACACACACACAGGTGATACATGACATATATACACATACATACACACACAGGTGATACATGACATATATATACACACACACACACACACAGGTGATACATGACATATATACACATACATACAAACACACAGTTAGGTTATACATGACATATCTACACATACCCACACAGTTAGGTGATACATGACATATATACACATACACAGTTAGGAGATAAATGACATATACACACACACACACACACACACACAGTTAGGAGATACATGACATATACACATACAGTTAGGTGATACAGTAGGGTTGCCACCCTGCCGGTATTTTACCGGCACAGCCGGTATTTTCATCTACATTCCGGGCTGTGCCGGTAAGCTTGGATGAAAAATACCGGCCATGCAATGGCCGGTATTTTTCATTCACTGACAGGGGTGGACTGAGCAGCATCCCCAGAAGAGCACTTCTTTCATGACCGGCAACTAAATTTTGCCTGTGACCTGCAGGCTGCCGCACTACAGTTTCAGCCCCCGACACAAAGCCCACTGACTGTCGGGCCGTACAATGCCCAGGTCTGACACCACCAGCCTGTGACAGGGAGAGCTCCATGCGATGACAGGAAGAGATTGTACAGTGCTGGGGAGGGGGCGTGCACCTCCTGTCTCCTCTCTCCCCCTCCCCCGCCTTCTCTCTGCCGTGCAGTCTTACAACCCTCCATAGGCAGAGCAGGGAGGGGAGAGGAGGAGAGGCCGTGTATCCTGTCTCCCTCTGCTGCGCAGGGCGGGTGAGTGTCTGTGTTTACATGTGTCTGTGTATGTGTCTCTGTGTGTGTGTGTATATGTGTGTCTGTGTATATATGTGTGTGTGTATATGTGTGTGTGTGTATATATGTGTGTGTGTGTATATGTGTGTCTGTGTATATATGTGTGTGTATATATGTGTGTGTGTGTATATGTGTGTCTGTGTATATATGTGTGTGTGTATATGTGTGTCTGTGTATATATGTGTGTGTGTGTGTGGGGGGGGGGGAAGCTGCCTAATCTGGGGGACAACTATGCTCGTAATATGGGGGACAACTATGCTCGTAATCTGGGGGGACAACTATGCTCGTAATCTGGGGGACAACTATGCTCGTAATCTGGGGGACAACTATGCTCGTAATCTGGGGGACAACTATGCTCGTAATCTGGGGGACAACTATGCTGCCTAATCTGGGTTACATCTATGCTGCCTCATCTGGGGGACATCTATGCTGCCTAATCTGGGGACATCTATCCTGCCTAATCTGGGGGACAACTATGCTGCCTAATCTTGGGGACATCTATGCTGCCTAATTTGGGGACATCTATGCTGCCTAATCTGTGGGACAACTATGCTCCTAATCTGGGGGACAACTATGCTCCTAATCTGGGGGACAACTATGCTCTTAATCTGGGGGACAACTATGCTCGTAATCTGGGGGACATCTATGCTGCCTAATCTGGGGGACAACTATGCTTGTAATCTGGGAGACAACTATGCTCGTAATCTGGGGGACAACTGTACTGATCTGGGGGACAACTATGCAGCCTAATCTGGGGGACAACTATGCTGCCTAATCTGGGGAACAACTATGCTGCCTACTCTGGGGGACATCTATGCAGCCTAATCTGGGGGACAACTATGCTGCCTAATCTGGGGGACAACTATGCTCCTAATCTGGGGGACAACTATGCTGCCTACTCTGGGGGACAAGTATTCTCCTAATCTGGGGGACAACTATGCTCCTGATCTGGGGGACAACTGTGCTCCTAGTCTGGAGGACAACTATGCTCCTAATCTGGGGGACAACTATGCTCCTAATCTGGGGGACAACTATGCTGCCTAATCTGGGGAAAAACTACCCGGCCCTCCACAATATTTTTAGTTTCTCAGGTGGCCCCATGGGATAAATAATTGCCCACCCCATTCCTCCTCAACCCCGGACATTCCTAACCTGGAGCCGCCCGGGGAAAGGAGAAAGTGAAGACAAGAGACTGGTGAGACCTCTCTGCAAAATTGTGTATTTAATGCAGTGTTTCCCAACCAGGGTGCCTCCAGCTGTTGCAAAACTATTACTCCCAGCATGCCCAGACAGCCTTTGGCTGTCCGGGCATGCTGGGAGTTGTAGTTTTGCAATAGCTGGAGGCACCCTGGTTGGGAAACACTGATTTAATGTTTTAATGTGTGAAACTATCTGCTGCGCTCTGTATCTAATCCTGTCATGTGTGATACTGTCTGCTGAGCCTGTATATCCAAATCTGTCATGTGGGATATGAGCCTGTGTATCTAATCCTGTCATGTGCGATACTGCCTGATGAGCCTGTGTATCTAATCCTGTCATGTGCGATACTGTCTGCTGAGCCTGTGTATCTAATCCTGTCATGTGTGATACTGTGAGCTGAGCCTGTGTATCTAATCCTGTCATGTGTGATACTGTCTGCTGAGCCTGTATATCCACATCTGTCATGTGGGATACTATCTGCTGAGCCTGTGCATCTAAATCTGTCATGTGTGATACTGTCTGATTAGCCTGTTTATCTGACGTTGCGCAGGGGGACGTCACTCGTCATCAGAGAGAGCCAGCGTTGCTGTCGCGCACCACCACTACCGCCGCCGCTGGCATAGATAGGGTTTTGGTAGGTATTCTCTAAATGTAAATTTTTTGTGCGATATATATTCCCCCCCCGCATATATATTGTATCCCTCCAATCCCCTATGCCATTTCTTAACCCCCCCTCCCATCCCCCGTGCCATTTCTTAAACCCCTGATCCCTCAGCCCCTGTGCAATCTGGCCCCTCCCCTTTTGTAGCTCCACCACCGCCCCCTCCCCCCACATAGCCACACCCATGACCGGTATTTTTCTGAGGGAAAAGTGGCAACCCTAGATACATGACATATATACACACACACACACACACAGTTAGGTGATACATGACATATACACACACACACACACACACACTTACATTTAGGCAGGATTAGACAGCTCCAGGGGGTTCCACATCTGCAGACTCCTTACTTCACCTCTGCTCCTAGCTCCACTGTGCAGCCTGCAGCCCTCCCCTCCTCCTATTCCCCGACTGCCGACCTGGAGGAGGCCGGGGGATCTTACTGAGGGATGGGGGAGGGGTCCGGGAGAGAGGAGAGGGCCCAGGAGAGAGGGGAGGGCCAGGAGAGAGGAGAAGGGCCCAGGAGAGAGGAGAAGGGCCCAGGAGAGAGGACAGGGGCGCAGGTCTTCCTGCCTGTACGTCTGGGGAAGTGCTTAGCCTCAGTACAGAGACCAAGCAGGGCAGAGGGAGGTTACAGGCCTCACGATCAGTGGAGCATAAGAGGAAAGTGACAGCTGGCAGCCACGGCCCCTGTATATAGTGCACCTGGGCCCTTGACGGCAGTACTGCCTGAACTGCAGTGATGGCGGCCCCTACGCTACCCTGACGTCACGTGGGGCACGCAGGTCACGCAACCAAGTCACCACCAGGGCCGTAGGTAAGCCTGTGGGCCGGCCTGGGACATCACAAGGCCAGCCCTCTTTCACTGTTCATATTGTTGTTGCGGGCTGCCGGGTCTATTTTAACGTAGGGACCTGGAGCTGCGCTCCATCCGCCCCTACGTTAATCCGGCCCTGTCTCCGTCCACCGCGCCAGGGAAACGCGCGCACCTAGTCAGCGTTGGAGAGGCATTGCTAGGTGTGAATACCTCCTCTCCACGTATTACTGTATCCGTGCGGATTTCGGTACCCGCCAGGACATCCTTTGCTGCCACCGCTTTTCTGGATTCTGGCACTGCCGGTAACTTCATAGACGCCTCGCTGGTAAACAAGTTCAGCATCCCTGTGGTTCGTTTCCAGAAGTCCTTCTTCATCTCCACAGTCAACGGTGAGAGACTCAACGGCACTGTGCAGTTCCGTACGGAACCCCTCCAGATGGATATCGGAGTCCTGCATTCTGAGAAATTGGAGTTCTTTGTGTTACCCCACTGCACCTCTGAACTCCTTTTAGGACTGCCCTGGCTCCAGCACCACTGTCCTGTTCTGGATTGGACCTCCGGAGAGGTCCGAAGTTGGGGTTCTTCTTGTTTTGGCAGATGCCTCAAGCCGGTTCAAGCCAAGTCTGCATCCGTAGTCTCTCCTCCTCCTGGTCTGCCTGAACCATATGTTGATTTTGCGGACGTTTTTTGTAAGAGACAAGCGGAGGTGTTGCCTCCACACAGGCCTTATGACTGCCCCATAGACTTGCAGCCAGGTACCTCGCCACCTAGAGGAAGGATTTACCCTCTTTCTCCTCCAGAGACTCTCGCCATGTCAGAGTACATCCGAGAGAATTTGCAGAGAGGGTTTATCAGGAAATCCTCATCCCCTGCCGGAGCAGGTTTCTTTTTTGTCTCTAAGAAGGACGGTACTCTTCGGCCGTGTATTGACTTTTGAGGACTCAACAACATCACTATTAAGAACCATTACCCTCTTCCCCTGATTGCAGAACTCTTTGACCATTTACAAGGCGCCAAGTACTTTACCAAGCTAGATCTCAGGGGGGCCTACAATCTCATTCGGATTCAAGAGGGTGATGAGTGGAAGATGGCTTTTAATACCCAAGATGGTCATTTTGAGTATTTAGTCATGCCCTTTGGACTCTGCAACACTCCAGCTGTCTTCCAAGAGTTTGTTAATGACATCTTTAGAGACCTGCTCTATACCTGTGTGGTAGTCTACCTGGATGATATCCTAATTTTCTCTTCAAATTTGGTTAAACAACGTGCACATGTCCACCTTGTACTCTCCCGTCTTAGGAAGAACCGCCTCTATGCTAAATTCAAAAAGTACCAGTCTTCCCTTCCTGGGCTACATCATTTCCGCCAAGGGACTACAAATGGATCCTGCCAAGCTTTCTGCAGTCTTGGACTGGCCTCGTCCCTCTGGCCTTAAGGCCATACAGCGATTTCTCGGATTCTCTAACTACTACAGACAGTTCATCCCGCATTACTCTACCCTTGTGGCACCTATCGTGGCCTTGACCAAGAAGGGGGCTAATCCGAAGTCTTGGCCTCCTCAGGCCGAGGGGGCCTTCTGCGCTCTCAAATCTGCCTTTGCCTCCGCTCCAGTCCTGTCTCCATTCCTGATCCTACTAAACCTTTCTACCTAGAGGTAGACGCCTCCTCCGTGGGTGCTGGTACCGTGCTCATGCAAAAGTCTCTGAAAGGCAAGTCGGTTACCTGTGGGTTTTTCTCTAAGACTTTCTCTCCCGCAGAGAGAAATTATTCATAGTTACATAGTTACATAGTTACATAGTTAGTACGGTCGAAAAAAGACATATGTCCATCAAGTTCAACCAGGGAATTAAGGGGTAGGGGTGTGGCGCGATATTGGGGAAGGGATGAGATTTTATATTTCTTCATAAGCATTAATCTTATTTTGTTCCAGGAATGTATCTAATCCTGTTTTAAAGCTGTTAATTGTTCCTGCTGTGACCAGTTCCTGAGGTAGACCGTTCCATAAATTCACAGTCCTCACGGTAAAGAAGGCGTGTCGCCCCTTGAGACTAAACTTTTTTTTCTCCAGACGGAGGGAGTGCCCCCTCGTCCTTTGGGGGGGTTTAACCTGGAACAGTTTTTCTCCATATTTTTTGTATGGGCCATTAATATACTTATATACGTTTATCATATCCCCCCTTAAACGTCTCTTCTCAAGACTAAACAATTGTAACTCCTTTAATCGCTCCTCATAGCTAAGATGTTCCATGCCCCATATTAGTTTAGTCGCGCGTCTCTGCACCCTTTCCAACTCCGCAGTGTCCCTTTTATGGACAGGTGACCAAAACTGAACAGCATATTCCAGGTGAGGCCGTACCAATGCTTTATAAAGGGGGAGTATTATGTCCCTGTCCCTTGAGTCCATGCCTCTTTTGATACATGACAATATCCTGCCGGCTTTGGAAGCAGCAGCCTGACATTGCATGCTATTCTGTAGTCTGTGATCTACAAGTACACCCAGATCCTTCTCTACCAGTGACTCTGCCAGTTTAATCCCCCCCTAAGACATACGATGCATGCAGGTTATTAGTACCCAGATGCATAACTTTACATTTATCCACATTGAACCTCATTTGCCAAGTGGATGCCCAGACACTTAGTCTATCCAAGTCATCTTGTAACTTATGCACATCCTCTATAGACTGTACCGTGCTACAAAGCTTGGTGTCATCTGCAAAGATAGAAACAGAGCTGTTAATACCATCCTCTATATCATTGATAAATAAATTAAACAACAGCGGTCCCAGTACTGAACCTTGGGGTACACCACTAATAACCGGGGACCAATCAGAGTACGAATCATTGACCACCACTCTCTGGGTACGATCCATGAGCCAGTGTTCAATCCAGTTACAAACTAAAATTTCCAAACCCAAAGACCTTAACTTACCTGTCAGACGTCTATGAGGGACAGTATCAAATGCTTTAGCAAAATCCAGAAACACTATATCCACAGCCATTCCTCTGTCAAGGCTTCTACTCACCTCTTCATAAAAGCAAATTAGATTGGTTTGACAACTTCTATCCTTAGTAAACCCATGCTGGCTATCACTTATAATACAATTATCCCCTATGTATTCCTGTATGTAATCCCTTATAAGTCCTTCAAACAATTTACCCACAATGCACGTTAAACTTACCGGTCTATAGTTTCCTGGGGAAGACCTAGAGCCCTTTTTGAAGATTGGCACCACATTCGCCTTGCGCCAGTCCCTTGGCACAATACCAGACACCAGAGAAACTCTAAATATCATGAACAGGGGTACAGATATTACTGAACTTACCTCTCTAAGAACTCTTGGGTGTAGTCCATCCGGTGCTGGGGATTTGCTTACATTTATATCACTTAACTTACCTTGTACCATCTCTACATTAAGCCAGTTCAGTACATTACATGATGTGTTACCAGCACTGACCTGGCCAATGTCAGCTCCTTCTTCCATAGTGTATACAGAACTAAAGAACCCATTCAGTAGCTCCGCCTTCTCTTGATCGCCTGTGACAACCTCCCCATTATCATTATTAAGGGGTCCTACATGCTCTGTCCTTGTTTTTTTTGCATTTATATATCTAAAAAAATATTTAGGATTAGTTTTGCTTTCTTTGGCCACCTGTCTCTCATTTTGAATTTTTGCTGTTTTTATTACATTTTTACAGATTTTATTAAGCTCCTTGTACTGTTTAAATGTTATCGCTGACCCATCAGATTTGTATTTTTTGAAGGCTATTTTTTTGCTGTTTATTGCTCTTTTAACATCATGTGTCAGCCATGTAGGATTTAGTTTCAATCGTTTATATTTGTTCCCCTTTGGTATATATTTAGCTGTATAGTTATTTAGAGTTAATTTAAAGATGTCCCATTTACCTTCTGTATCAGTATTTGACAACACCTCCCCCCAGTCTATGTCCTGTAGTGCAGCCCTCAGCCCAGGGAAATTTGCCTTTTTAAAGTTATATGTTTTTGCCTTCCTCGCCTGTCTTTGTTTTCTACATTTTAAGTCAAAAGTAACTATATTGTGGTCGCTATTACCAAGGTTTTCCCGCACAGTTACATTACCAACCAGCTCTGCGTTGTTGGAAATAATCAGATCCAACAAGGCATCACTTCTTGTTGGGTCCTCCACAAACTGGCCCATAAAATTATCCTGCAATAAATTTAGGAATTGTCGCCCCTTTGTAGTTTTAGCCAACCCCGGACCCCAATCTATATCTGGATAGTTAAAATCTCCCATTATTACCACTGTACCTGCCCAGGCGGCCCTCTCTATTTGTTTATGAAGCCGAACTTCTATCTCTTCAGTGATATTAGGGGGTCTGTAGATTACCCCAAATATTATTTTTTCAGTATTTCCCTCCTTTTGTAATTCTACCCACAATGATTCCACATCCTCAGAATCATCACACACTATGGCATCGTTCACACTGACTTTCCATAGGAGATAGAGAACTACTCGCCGAGTCGCCATCAAGTTGGCTCTGGAGAAGTGGAGACACTTACTCGAAGGATTTGTACACCCCGTGAACATCTATACAGATCATAAAAACCTACTATACCTCCAGTCTGCTCAGAGACTAAACCCCCGCCAAGCTCGCTGTTCTCTATTTTTTGCCAGATTCAATTTCCTGATCCACTTTTGTCCAGCGAGTAAGAACATCAGAGCCGACGCTCTTTCCCTCTCTTCTGATGTCTCTGGAGATGAAGTCAAGCCACAGCACATTGTATAGCCGGAACGTTTGGTTACGTGGCTCCTGTTGACTTGCGTAATCTCCCTCCAGGGAAGACCTATGTTTCCCCCCGTCAACACCTGAAAGTTCTTAACTGGGGGCATTCTTCTTTACTCGCAGGACATACTGGTGTCCGGAAAACTGTACAACTAATCTCCAGAAGATATTGGTGGCCATCCTTTGAAAAGGACATCTCTGAATTTGTGCAGGCCTGTTCTGTATGCGCTAGAGACAAGACTCCTCGCCAGAGACCTGCCGGTCTTCTCCAGCCTCTCCCTGTACCGGAGTCCCCATGGTCCCACATCGCTATGGACTTTTTTACGGATTTGCCACCATCTCACGGCAAAACGGTAATTTGGGTCGTCGTGGACCGCTTTTCTAAGATGGCGCACTTTATCCCATTGCCAGCCTTACCATCTGCGCCACAGTTGGCTAAGCATTTCTTACAGCACATCTTCCGTTTGCATGGTCTACCCTCGCATATTGTCTCCGACAGAGGGGTACAATTTGTGTCCAAATTCTGAAGGGCCCTCTGTGGACAGATTAAAATCAAGTTGGATTTCTCCTCGTCATATCATCCTCAAACCAATGGCCAAGTGGAGCGAATAAATCAAATTGTGGGCGATTATCTTTGTCACTTCGTCTCCTCCCGCCATGATGACTGGGTCGACCTCCTCCTGTGGGCGGAATTCTACTATAACCACAAGGACTCTTCTGCCACCAACAAGTATCCCTTCTTCGTGGTTTACGGCCGTCATCCTCTGCCACCTCTGCCACCTCTGCCATTGTCCTCCTCCTCCCGTGTACCTGCAGTGGATGATCTTGTGCAGGACTTTGCTTCCATCTGGCGCGAAACGCGCCTCTCCCTACAACAGGCTTCTTCCCGCATGAAGGTCCAAGCGGACAAGAAGCGTCGGTCTCCTCCTGTCCTGGTTCCCGGAGACAGAGTTTGGCTTTCCTCGAGGTACATCTGCTTCACGGTCCCTAGTTATAAGCTAGGTCCTCACTACTTGGGACCGTACACAGTCAAGAAGAGGATCAACCCAGTATGCTACCAGCTCCACCTCCCTTCCTCTCTTAAAATCCCTAACTGTTTTCATGTCTTCCTCCTCAAGCCTGCAGTGTTCAATCGCTTCTCCCACAAGAATCTTCCTCCCACACCTGTATCCGGAGATATTGGCCTCTAAGTTGGTCAGGGGGAGTAGATTTTTTCTAGTCGACTGGGAGGGTTGCGGTCCTGAGGAGAGATCATGGGAGCCTGAGGAAAACATCTTGGACCGCAATCTCATCCTCAGGTTTCAGGGTACCAAGAGGCGGGGAGACCAAAGGGGGGGGGGGGGGTACTGTAACGCTGATTGCCCCGGGCCCTGCTCCTGGACTGGAACGTTCACTGCATTTGCCCCCGCAGAGTGACTCGGGCCTCGGGGACACTCCGGTTCTGTCTCCAGCGGGGACGCGGTCAGCGCTGCGGGAAGTCCACAAGCGCGTCCCTCGTCCCATCTTCACTTACCTGCGCCCGCTCCGGCTGTCTCCACTTCTCCCCTGACATGTGGTCCCCGGCGCGCGCGTCCCTGCACTATAGGGCGCGTGCGCGTGCCGGCTGTGTAAAATTTAAAGGGCCAGTGCACCATTGATTGGTGCCTGGCCCAATCCAATTATTTAGCAGTTCCTATAAATGTACTCTGCCCCTTCCTGCCCTTGCCGGATCTTTGTTGCCCTAGTGCCCTAGAGAAAGCATTTATTGTGTAATCCCCGCCAGTTGCCGTAACCGTTGCTAACGACTACCGCCTGAGAACCTTTGCTGCCTGCCCTGACCTTTTGCTACGTCGGACTACGCCTCTGCCTGACCCTTCTGTATCACGCAAGACTCAGCTGCCAGAGAGGCTGAGTCGCTACCGGAGGATACGACCTGGGAGTTACCGCCGCAGCAAGTCAATCCCGCTTTGCGGCGGGCTCTGGTGAAAACGAGTAACGCTTTAGAACTGATCTTCCGGTACGGCCCACGCCATCACCTCTCTGGCACAGAGGATCCATCTCCTGTACCTGCTTCCTGCTACCAGTCCGGATCCTTACATGTCTTATGAATATAGGGGTATATACACAAAGCTGGCGTGTAAGGATCTGCAGTCCACCTACACTAGGAGTCCATTGGTAAACACGGCCTTACGAGCACAAAACTTACGAATCTCCTACTGGCTAGGAGTCTCTTGACCTAATGGTCAGGCACGAGCTTAATGGTTACGTTGCTGAACTTGGAACTGAAAACATTTCTTAGCATAGTCCTGCTAGAAACATATGTCTTGAACTTTTCTGTTGCTGAAAAATAAAAGTGGTTAGCAAGAAGAAACATAACAGTCATCACATGACAGTCCTTCAAAAAACATTTCTCCGAACTTTTCCTGTGCCTCTTCTAGACCCCCTAGCTCTTCCCACATCAGGGTCTGGCTGGGAATTAATATAACTCTCCCACACCACATTGGTGAGAGTAGAGTGGGTCACCGTGGGATTCAAAGTGACCAGGGGTTTGCTTGTCGCCTTGGTTACTGGGATCAAGGTTGGTGCCCAAGGTTTTAGCCCCATCTCCATGTCAGGAGCGGGCCACATCACTTTTGTTGGTACCCTTGCAGTAAGCAAACTCTCATTGCTCCGAGAGGGCCTAGGTACAGTCGTTGGTGCCCGAAGTTTAGGCCTACTTTCCTGGTCATGAGCAGGCATTGGCACTTTGCCGCATTGTGAAGAAAAGGACTGATGTTGTAGAGGCTCCTCCTCCTTGAGTACGTTGGTGAAGGCATCAGGAACAGGCCATTTCGGCCTCAGGTTGAAGGGATCGGACTCCCAATCAGTTGAGGGAGAATATTTAAATGGAAGCTGTGTTGGGGCTGTTGGTCTGGTGACCGCAGCAGCCCATTCTCCTCACAGACCCCGGACGGGGGTGTATTCCACAATTTTACCCACCTCTAGGGATTAGAACTTTTTCTGAAGATATGGCCTCTGTACTGCTCGCCGGTTTACGAGGATGGTTTGCCCTGTGTGGCAATCTAGGAGTGTCCCATACCCTCTGACCTTGTCGAACTTGGCCACAATTGCTCTTCGTCGTTCTAAAGGCTCCTCCCCTTCTCGTGGATGATCCCACTTGTGGATGAACAGTGCTTCCATCTCTTTAGTGTTCTCCTGATAACTAATTATCTCCTCAGGAGGCAAATGCACATGCTTAGGGGTGTACAGTTCTCTGTGTCAGGCCTTTAATTTGTCCATCAACTCAGCCAGCTCGGGTTCCTGACGGGCCCTTTCTCTTTGTGCAGTTGGGATTGATGGGAGTGGCTTCCCAGGTGTAGGCTGTAAAACAGCGTGCATATGTGGTATCCCGGTACCGTATTTCATACGTTACCTTTGTAGAGGTCCCCATAGTCAGAGTCCCTAGGAACGTCGGGGTCCCTCTCCTATAGTTATCCCCTTGTCACCCCTCAGTTAGTCTATGACTGTATAGAAGTTCTTATAAATATAAGTATAAATGTGTTTATATTTGATTGCCTACCTGTTCAGCGTAGCAGGACCTGCGGGTCACATGATTAGGTTACAAGTCTATGGGTTTTGCTACAGAACTTTTGGAGGTTCCCACGTGTTCACCCACAATGCAATGTAACGGTGAGTGACAGTTGTTATGGACCAATCCAAAACGGCCAGCCCCTGCCCATATAAGGGAGCTGCGTCATCTTGATCGCTCTCTTGGGTTGCTGATTCTGGAAGAGGTAGGACCTCCGCAGCTTACAAGATGATTTATAAGGCCAAAGCCTTGCAGCCTCGGCCTCTAACATAGCGGATATACTAAGCAATTCCCCGCTACTCACCGCAACATCACTGGACCTAAATGCACCCTTAAATCCAGCGCATCTATGCTACAAAA
Source organism: Hyla sarda (assembly GCF_029499605.1). NCBI lineage: Eukaryota > Metazoa > Chordata > Amphibia > Anura > Hylidae > Hyla > Hyla sarda. The sequence continues at coordinate 141,654,272 of NC_079195.1, read as the reverse complement.
TCCCTAAGAAGCTAAATTGAGCTTATCTGATCCCAACCAACTGTCAATCGCTGCTCAGCTATATCTATAGAGACTCTGTTATCTGGACTGTTACTATTGCTGCATGTACAGAAATTCTTCAGTAAAAGTTCCTGCAAGTTTTCAGTTAACAGTGGTTGTGGACAATCCTTTATTTCTGCATCACCTATTGCTCTTGGGAAGGGTGGCAATAGGCCAATCGAGATTACAGAATTTAACCCTCACCCTGGAGTCACGAGTGACAAGGGTTAACAGCGCCCTTTACTATTCTGAACAGAAACACCCTAACTACCCTACACCCCACAAGGCTTTATCCCCTAACGCTAAAAACACATATATTCAATAAATCCTGGCCCGTCCCCAAAAAACCACTGGGGCAAATCTGGTGAGTGCGGTCGTGCACTCGGCAAGCTGGACAGGGTTATTTCAGGCTCAGGGCTGGAGGAGGAAGAGAAGGCCGCCTCTGGCGGGGTACTCACTGATGACTCCTCCAATGGGATCTCGGCACATGAGCCCCAAGTCTTGTGGTGAGGGGACAATCTCACCGTCGATGCTACTCCAGGTGTCCCAGCGCAGTCTCCTGGAGGTGTATCCGGCCAGTCATCATCATCGTCGGGCAGTGGGCAGGCCCCCTCTTCATCCAACGAAAAGATCATGGAACAGTTGAGCCATCTTGGTGCTCTCACCACGTGGAACTTTATACTGGGCTTCCCCAAAAAGGCTGCCGGCAGGAAGAACGTCATCGGTGCAGCCCCGACTTCCGGTCCTCCCAGAAACAACTCCTCTGTCTCCAAGTTTCCTTTCGGCTGCGATACAGCAACTTGGCAGCCACGCCCAGGGGCGGGACGTGGCGCAGCATGGGACTTTTTCGACCGCATCTCCGGCAGCAGCTTAACTCTTCCTGTGCTGACCGGACCAGAGGTTCGCAGCATGTATTCATTTTGCAGTTTACACATTCTTGCAGCAAATAAATCTTTGCCTCCCCCCTTACTTTTCACGTGGCCCTTTTTGTAATGCACACCACACGCACCGCTCTTGTACACTGTAATGCGGTTTGCAGCACATGAATAAAGTCCGTTATATTAAAGGGGAGTACACTTTCACTAGTGGCAACAGCAGCAGGCACACGCCTGAATCCTGTTCGTGAGACGCCAAAAAGGCTTTGTGGTACGCCTTGGGGGTATGTAGGGTAGTTGGGGTGTTGCTTTTCTGGATAATAAAGGGCGCTGTTAACCCTTGTCACTGTAATGGTGCTGGGCCTATCGCCACCCTTCCCAAGAGAGATAGGTGAGTTCGTAATAAATATATTGTCCACAACCACTGTTTAACTGAAAACTTGCAAGAACATTTACTGAAGATTTTCTGTAGCAGGTAATATCAATAACAGTCCAGATAACAAAGTCAATTTGTAGTTGAGCAGCGATTGACAGTTGGTTGGGATCAGATAAGCTCAGTTTAGCTTTTAGAAGATTCTGTAACATAGATCCGCTGGATTTAGGGGTGCGTTTAGGTCCAGTGATCTTGCGGAGAGTAGCAGGGAATTGTAGATCTATAACCGCTTTGGTATAGGCCGAGGCCGCAAGGTTTTGGCCTAGTAAACCTACTTGAAAGTTGTGGAGCTCCTACCTCGTTAAGTGTCAGCAACCCAAGAGAGCGAGTAATGGCCACAGCTCCTTTATATGGGCAGGGGCTGGCCATTTTGGATTGGTCCAGAACAACTGTCACTCACGTAACACGGCATTGTGGGTGAACACGTGACATAAGAACCACCAAAGGGCCTTCAACATACCATAGAGTTCTGAGCAGCGTATCACATGACCTAAGGTCCTGCAACGCCAAACAAGTGAGTAATGCAATATACATATTTACAGTGATAACATTTATAAACATTAACTTACTAAGGGGTGACTAGGGGCTAACTAGGGAAGCGGTCTCCCACAGTCCTAGGGACTATGACTGTGGGGACCCCCCACCAAGGCACAGTATGAAATACGGTGCAGGGAGACCACATATGCAATTGCAGTGTAATGCCGATCAGATCTAGTATATGATGGGAACCTACACTAAACAGGGTCACCCCACTTGGGTGTAGGCTACAAAATATTCTCATGGAGGATCCAGCTTTACTCTACTATTATTAATATGAGCCCTGGACAGATGGGTGGAGATCACAACCAAGATGGCTGCAGCCACTCCTTTACAAGTACAATACAATAAAACGTCATTGACTATAGTAAAATCACAGTGAAAATCGGCAAAACAATAAGATGTGGGCCCAGGGATTACTGAGGATCTGACCATGTTTATTCTCCAGACTAATTTGGGTTATATTGTTCTGCTTGTTTATGTCACTCATTGTAGATCACTATTTACTAATGTTACACTTTATTAGTTGCTTACAATTTGCACTTTATGTTCTTACACCACTTATAGAAGGAAGAAAAATATTGTCTTGTACTTAAAGGGGTACTCTGCCCCTAGATATCTTATACCCTATCTAAAGGATAGGGGATAAGATGTCTGATTGCGGGGTCCTGCCACTGGGGACCCTCACGATCTCGGCTGCGGCACCCTAGACATCCGGTGCACAGAGCAAACTTTGCTCTGTGCCAGATGACTGGTGATGCAGGGCGGAGGATTGTAATGTCACGGTCATGGCCGCTTGTGACGTCACAGCCACGCCCCCTCAATGCAAGTCTATGGGAGGGGCGTCACGCCCCCTCCCATAGACTTGCATTGAGGTGGTGTAGCCGTGACATCATGAAAATCCAGCTTGTACAATTAGAAAGTCGTTGGATCCATCGATTACAAACCCTACATCTCCATGGGTTAAATGACCACATCAGTTTGTCCCGTTTATCTAGATTCCACCTTTTCCAATCTGTGGGTTTATGATCACTTAGTCTAGTGTCTTCCAGAAGGCTCCTGTGGTCATGTCGTGGACCACAGGGACCTTATTTTTAGCAGTTTTTATGGGTTTTAACTGTTTATATGTTCACATCCCCCCATCTTAGTGCTCGGGATATGCTCATTCAATCTAGGTTTGTCCTTTGTTTTTATTATACTCTTGTCCGATTACATAGGATGGGGGTCTTGGGGTCCGATATCTGCTTTAGGTGTGGAAGAGAGAGGGGCACCATCTTACATGTGGTTTGGACTTGCTCCTGTGTTGTGTAGTGGTGCTCGCGAATATTCACAATGCTAATTTTATTCGCACTATAGCACAACATATTCACAATTTTTTCACAATACACATCACAGAGATCATCCCTCTCTGCTTCCAGCTTGAGTGGTGTAAAGAAGGCTCTAATACTACTGTGTGAGACTGGCACGTGAATATTGATTCCTCCTTTCTTTTAGCTTGTGGGCCAATGAGAATGATGCAAATACAGTTGTTGGAGTTTAGCAACATACCCAGCAACCAATAGGAAAGTATACCACCCCTTCGCTATGGGTGGGTTCACACCACGTTTCTACCCATACGGGAGCGCACCCGTATGGAAATTCATTTCGGCTCATTTTTGCCCCGTATGCGCTTTTCCAACTGGACCTAAAACCGTGGTCGACTATGCAGTGGTCTCCAAACTGTAGCCCTCCAGATGTTGCAAAACTACAATTCCCAGCATGCCCAGGCAGTCAGTGCATGCTGAAAGTTGTAGTTTTGCAACATCTGGAGGACCACAGTTTGGAGACCTCTACTTAGCGGTCTCCAAACTGTTCTTCCCCAGTTGTTGCATAACTAGAACTCCAAGCATGCCTTTTGGCGGTCAGTGCATGCTGGGAGTTGCAGTTTTGCAACAGCAGAAGGCACACTGGTTGGGAAACACGGAACTAGAGTCTGTTTCCTAACTCAGTGATTCCAACCCGTGGTGATTCAAAAAATCTGTCAGACACCTGTGGGGTGTAAATGCTCACTGCACCCCTTATTACATTATGAGAGGGGTGTAGTTTCCAAAATGGGGTCACATGTGGGGGGTCCACTGTTCTGGCACTATGGGGGCTTTGTAAACACGCGTGGCCTTCAATTCCAGACACATTCTCCCTCCAAAATCCCAATTGTGCTCCTTCACCTCTGAGCATTGTAGTTCGCCCGCAGAGCATTTTGCATCCACATATGGGGTATTTATATAATCAGAAGAAATGGGGTTACAAATTTTGGGGAGCTTTATTTCCTATTTTACCTTGTGAAAATGAAAAATTTAGGGTAACACCAGCATTTTAGTGAAAAAAAAATTGTTCTCAGTTTCCCATCCAATTTTAACGAAATATCTTCAAACACCTGTGGGGTGTTAAGGAGGGCTATACCCCGTGTTCCGTTCCATGAGGGGTGTAGTTTCCAAAATGGGGTCACATGTGGCTATTTATTTTTTTGCATTTATGTCAGAACCGCTGTAAAATTAGCCACCCCTGTGCAAATCACCAATTTCGGCCTCAAATGTACATAGTGAGCTCTCACTCCTGAGCCTTGTTGTGCACCTGCAGAGCCATATACGTCCACATATGGGATATTTCCGTGCTCAGGAGAAATTGCGTTACAAATTTTGGGGGACTTTTTTCCTTTTACCGCTTGTGAAAATAAAAAGTATGGGGCAACACAAGCATGTTATTGTAAAAATTAGTATTTTTTTTACACTAACAGGCTGGTGTAGACCCCAACTTTTCCTTTTCATAAGGGGTAAAAGGAGAAAAAGGCCCCCAAAATGTGTAATGCAATTTCTCCCGAGTACAGAAATACCCCATATGTGGCCCTAAACTGTTTCCTTGAAATATGACAGGGCTCTGAAGTGAGAGAGCACCATGCGCATTTGAGGACTAAATTAGGGATTGCATAGGGGCAGATATAGGGGTATTCTATGCCTGTGATTCAAAAACAGGGTGCCTCCAGCTGTTGCTAAACTCCCAGCATGCCTGGAAAGTCAGTGGCTGTCCGGAAATGCTGGGAGTTGATGTTTTGCAACAGCTGAAGGCTCCGTTTTGGAAACACTGCCGTATGATATGTTTTTCATTTTTATTTGGGGGGGGGGGGGCAGAGTAAGGGGTGTATATGTATTGTTTTACACTTTATTATGTGTAGTGTAGTGAAGTGTAGTGTTTTTAGGGTATATTTGCACAGGAGGGTTTACGGTGAGTTTCCCGCTAGAAATTTGTGCCGCAGCTCAAACTTAAAACAGGAAACTCACTGTAAAACCACCTGTGTAAGTGTACCCTGTACGTTCACATGGGGGGGGGGGGGGGCAAACCTCCAGCTGTTGCAAAACAACTCCCAGCATGCACTGACAGACCATACATGCTAGGAGTTGTAATTTTGCAACAGCTGGAGGCACACTGGTTGGAAAACCTTCAGTTAGGTTCTGTTACCTAACTCAGTATTTTCCAACCAGTGTGCCTCCAGCTGTTGCAAAACTACAACTCCCAGCATGTACTGGGAGACGTAGTTATGTAACAGCTGGAGGTGCGCAACTACAACTCCCAGCATGCTTAGACAGCTGTTTGCTTTTTGGGCATGCTGGTATGTGCAGTTCTGCAACAGCTGGAGAGCTACAGTTTAGAGACCACTGCACAGTGGTCTCCAAACTGTGGCCCTCCAGATGTTGCAAAACTACAACTCCCAGCATGCCCAGACAGCTGTTTGCTGTCTGGGCATGCTGGGAGTTGTAGTTTTGCTAGTTTTTCTCATGCGCGAATATATGTTTAGACTATAAAGAAAATATATTCATGCATATATGAATAATAATATGTTTTCACATATGTGAATAATATTTTTACGTGAAATTTCGTATACGCGAAATAAAAGTCATGAATATAACGAATATGCAAATTTAGCGCATATATGACGAATATTCATGCATATATTTGCGAAATATCGCAAATTTGAATATGGCCTATGCCATTCATCACTAATTGTTTTTACTACATATTTTATAGAACTTTTTGAGGAAGGCCATAATAGGCAGAAACATCAATACAACCATTTGATTGGTCTAAAAAATTCTTTATTAAAAGAATTCAGCATCGTAGCCAGGGGTCGTCACCGGGAGATCAGTCAGAATGAAGCCACATCATGGTCGGGTGGGAATCATGGTCCATAAAACTTAGCCGAGGTCATGTCCGGGGGATCATTCAGGAGGTGGATGTTCCTCAGGTCTCTGGTGGATCCAGGCAGATGCTGTAAAAAACACAATGTTATTATTATACTAGATATAGAGAGAGGGAGTGAACTGTATTTATTTCATGTGAAATATTACATACCTATAGCAGCAAAGCAGGGCCAGGAACAGCATCAAGAACGGAGTGCCGATAATAACGCTTCGTGGTATATACTGGAAGCGATCGCTTAGGTCTTGAATCTGTGAAGATATTGACCTCCGGATTCCTAAAAAACACAAAATCATGTTATTAAAACAGGTATTTATCTTATTTCCTACTATACACATAGAGGAGGATACTTACTCATGAGTCCCTGGTCCTTGGCACTGTCTGTGGGCACATCATATCCAGAATGAGGGATGATGGTATTTTCCTCAACTGGAGGCAGAGGACGGCTGCTGACAGCACACATCCAACACACAAAGAAAAATACTTGGAAAATCATTTCCTAAATGCACAAAACACACGATAAATAATTGAGCAATGCTCTCTCTCCTATCACTTCTCTCACAAAGAGATCTACAGCTCCTGACCACTGATTCCTTGTATGGAACTCGGTGATGTCATAATAGACACTGTCACCTGCCTGAGACATCACCAAGTGGCAGTGTAACATATTCCCCTATTTCCATACAAGGTTATACATATATTAAGTTGTTATTTTAGGTCATTATCATTTATTAATTCACTTTTAATACATTTTTTGGAAGAAAAAAGAGATAGCAATTTTGGATTTTCTTCTTTTAGGTCTAAAAATTTAGGAAATTTTGAAGTCTCAACTGGCGATTTAAATAACATGACTTTATTCTCTGGGTTGGTATGATTAGGTTGGCACCAAATGTACCGTATTTATCGGCGTATAACACGCACTTTTTAGGCTAAAATTTTTAGCCTAAAATCTGTGTGCGTGTTATACGCCGATACACCCCCAGGAAAAGCAGGGGGAGAGAGGCCGTCGCTGCCCGCTTCTCTCCCCCTGCCTTTCCTGGGGTCTAGAGCGCTGCTGTCGGCCCTTCTCACCCCCTGGTTATCGGCGCCGCTGCCCGTTCTGTCCCCCTGACTATCGGTGCCGGCGCCGATAGCCAGGGGGAGAGAAGCGGCACCGACAGCCAGGGGGAGAGAAGGGGCAGCGGCACCCATTGCCGGCGCCGCTGCCCCGTTGCCTCCCCCCATCCCCGGTGGCATAATTACCTGAGTCGGATCCGCGCTGCTGCAGGCCTCCGGCGTGCGTCCCCGGCGTCGTTGCTATGCGCTGAACGGCGCGGCGCATGACGTGAGTGTGCCGCGCCGTGCATAGCAACGACGCTGGGGACGCACGACGGAGTCCTGCAGCAGCGCGGACCCGACTCAGGTAATGGGTGCCGCTGCCCCTTCTCTCCCCCTGGCTGTCGGCGCCGCTTCTCTCCCCCTGGCTATCGGCGCCGGCACCGATAGTCAGGGGGACAGAATGGGCAGCGGCGCCGATACCCAGGGGGTGAAAAGGGCCGACAACAGCGCTCTAGACCCCAGGAAAGGCAGGGGGAGAGAAGCGGGCAGCGACGGCCTCTCTCCCCCTGCCTTTCCTGGGGGTATATCGGAGTATACACGCGCACACACGCACCCTCATTTTACCATGGATATTTGGTTAAAAAACTATTTTTTACTCAAATATCCTTGGTAAAATGAGGGTGGGTGTTATAGGCCGGTGCGTGGTATACCCCGATAAATACGGTATTTATTTTTTTTAATTTATTTTAACAATAAAAGTATTACATTTGTTTGCATTTTTAACTCCATGGAACTTTTTTCTGTAGGATGGTTTATATTTTTTTGTGTAAACATTTAGAAAGGGGGAGATTTATCAAAACCTGTCCAGAGGAAAAGTTGCCGAGTTGCCCATAGCAACCAATCAGATCACTTCTTTCATTTTTTAAAAGGCCTCTGAATAATGAAAGAAGCAATCTGATTGGTTGCTATTGGCAACTTAGCAACTTTTCCTCTAGACAGGTTTTGATAAATCTCCCCCATAGAGAATGCGATGGCACTTTGAAAACGCTAAGACATATGTGAATATTGGATATATGAATTATTTTGAACTGTGTTACTGCTCTATAAACTATAGTAATAGACTTTAAGTCCACAGCAGATATTCTGATCCAATAATTCACATCCCCGATCTTCAAATATGTCATATATGCACTTGCAGTGCTGCCGATCAGATCTAGTATATGATGGGAACCTACACTAAACAGAGTCACCCCACTTGGCTGTAGGCTACAAAATATTCTCATGGAGGATCCAGCTTTACTCTGCTATTATTAATATGAGCCCTGGACAGATGGGTGGAGATCACAACCAAGATGGCTGCAGCCACTCCTTTACAAGTACAGTACAATAAAACGTCATTGACTATAGTAAAATCACAGTGAAAATCTGCAAAACAATAAGATGTGGGCCCAGGGATTACTGAGGATCTGACCATGTTTATTCTCCAGACTAATTTGGGTTATATTGTTCTGCTTGTTTATGTCACTCATTGTAGATCACTATTTACTAATGTTACACTTTATTAGTTGCTTACAATTTGCACTTTATGTTCTTACACCACTTATAGAAGGAAGGAAAATATTGTCTTGTACTTAAAGGGGTACTTCGCCCCCAGATATCTTATACCCTATCTAAAGGATAGGGGATAACATGTCTGATTGTGGGGTCCTGCCACTGGGGACCCTCACGATCTCGGCTGCGGCACCCTAGACATTCGGTGCACAGAGCAAACTTCGCTCCGTGCCGGATGACTGCTGATGCAGGGCAGAGGATTGTGATGTCACGGTCATGGCCCGCTTGTGACATCACAGCCACGCCCCCTCAATACAAGTCTATGGGAAGGGGCGTGACCGCAGTCACACACCCTCCCTTAGACTTGCATTGAGGTGGTGTAGCCGTGACATCATGAGCCTCCGGCCCCCCACACACAAAATATATTTTAAAAACATATGTGTGTTTGTGAAACATTGACCATAGATTTGTTGGGCAGAGGCTGGGAAACTGTAAAATCCAGCTTGCACAATTAGAAAGTCGTTGGATGCATCGATTACAAACCCTACATCCCCATGGGTTAAATGACCACATCAGTTTTGCCCTGTTTATCTAGATTCCACCTTTTCCAATCTGTGGGTTTATGATCACTTAGTCTAGTGTCTTCCAGGAGGCTCCTGTGGTCATGTCGTGGACCATAGGGACCTCATTTTTAGCAGTTTTTATGGGTTATAACCTCTTAAGGACCCAGGGCATATGGATATGCCCTCACACCCTGGGCCTTAAGGACCCAGGGCGTATCCATACGCCCTGGCGTTTTCCGGTCTCTGCCGCACGCCGGGCAGAGATCAGAACCGGATGCCTGCTGAAATGCTTCAGCAGGCATCCAGGGCAAACGCCGAGGGGGGCCATGTAGGAAATCGCCCTTGCGATCTGCGGCCATACCTGGCTGATTGGGTCTCTGGGACCCGACCGCCCGGTAATTTCGCATGATCCTGGCTGTCACAGACAGCCAGGACCATGCTAAAGTATAGGAGCGAGGTGGCAAGCCGGCCACCTCCTCCTATACCCTGCTATCTGTCGGTTAGTTAACCAACCAATCGCAGGGGGGGGGCAGCGGGGGACAGGGGAGTGCTGGGGACCGGCGCCGGTACTTACCTCGTCCCTGAAGACCCGGATCCTGGCGATGAAGACGGCGGTGGCAGGTGAGTGGATCTTCAGCCGCGGTCGGGCCCTTTACAGCAATGCACGTCGCCGTAAAGCGACATGCATTGCTGTAATGGGACCCTGTAAACTACAACTCCCAGCATGCCCAAACAGCCCTTGGCATCTGGGCATGCTGGGAGGTGCAGTTTTGCAACATCTGGAGGTCCACAGTTTTGGGACCACTGTGCCCTTCCAGATTTTGCAAAACTACACATCCTCAGCATACCCTTACTGTCCAGGCATGCTGGGAGTTGTAGTTCTGTAACATCTGGCCCTTCAGATGTTAGAGAACTACAACTCCCAGCATGCCTGGACAGTAAGGTCATACTGGGAGTTGTAGTTTTGCAACATCTGGAAGGGCACAGATTGGGAACCACTGTATTAGTGGTCTGCAAACTGTAGTCCTCCAGGTGTTGCAAAACTACAACTCCAAGCATGCTGGGAGTTGTAGTTCGGCAACATCTGGCTCTAAAGATGTTGCTGAACTACTACTTCCAGCATGCCTGAGAATGTTTGGGAGTAGTGGTTTTGCAACAACTGGAGGCACACTGGTTGGGAAACATTGTCTGTTTCCTAACTCAGTGTTTCCCAACCCGTGTGCCTACAGCTGTTGCAAAACTATAACTACCAGCATGCACTGATAGACTGTGCATGCTGGGAGTTGTAGTTTTGCAACAGCTGGAGGTCCCCGTCCCCCCTGTGAACGTACAGGGTACATTCACATGGGCAGGGGCTTACAGTGAGTATCAGGCTGCAAGTTTGCGATGCAGCAAATTTTGTGCGGCAGCTCAAACTCGCAGCGGGAAACTCGCTGTAACCCCCGCCTGTGTGACTGTACCCTAAAAACACTACACTCACACAAAATAAAATAAAAAGGAAAAAACACTACATATACACATACCCCTACACAGCCCCCCTCCCCAATAAAAATGAAAAACGTCTGGTACGCCACTGTTTCCAAAATGGAGCCTCCAGCTGTTGCAAAACAACAACTCCCAGTATTGCTGGACAGCCGTTGACTGTCCAAGCATGCTGGGAGTTTTGCAACAGCTGGAGGCACCCTGTTTGGGAATCACTGGCGTAGAATACCCCTATGTCCACCGCTAAGCAAATCCCTAATTCAGGCTTCAAATGCGCATGGCGTTCTCACTTTGGAGCCCTGTCGTATTTCAAGGCAACAGTTTAGGGTCACATATGGGGTATCGCTGTACTCGGGAGAAATTGCCTAACAAATTTTGGGGGGCTTTTTCTCCTTTCACCCCTTATGAAAATGTGAAGTTGGGGTCTACACCAGCATGTTAGTGTAAAAAAATAAATTGTTTACACTAACATGCTGGTGTTGCCCTATACTTTTCATTTTGACAAGAGGTAAAAGGGAAAAAAGCCCCCCAAAATTTGTAATGCAATTTCTCCCAACTACGGAGATACCCCATATGTGGGCGCAAAGTGCTCTGGGGGCGCACAACAAGGCCCAGAAGGGAGAGCGCGCCATGTACATTTGAGGTGATTTGCACAGGGGTGGCTGATTGTTACAGCGGTTTTGACAAACGCAAAAAAAACAAAACCCCACATGTGACCCCATTTCGCAAACTACACCCCTCATGGAATGTAATAAGGGGTGCAGTGAGAATTTACACCCCACTGGTGTCTGACAGATCTTTGGAACAGTGGGCTGTGCAAATTAAAAATTTCGTACAGCCCACTGTTCCAAAGATCTGAAAGACACCAGTGGGGGTAAATGCTCACTGTACCCTTTGTTACGTTCCTCAATGGGTCTAGTTTCCAAAATGGTATGACATGTGTTTTTTTTTTTGCTGTTCTGGCCCCATAGGGGTTTCCTAAATGCGACATGCCCCCGAGCAAAATTTGCTCTCAAAAAGCCAAATATGACTCCTTCTCTTCTGAGCATTGTAGTTCGCCCGTAGTGCACTACAGGCCAACTTATGGGGTACCTTCATACTCAGAAGAGATGGGGTTACAAATTTTGGGGGGTATTTTCTGCTATTAACCCTTGCAAAAATGTGAAATTTGGGGGGAAACACACATTTTAGTGAAATTTTATTTTATTTTTTTACATATGCAAAAGTCGTGACACACATGTGGGGTATTAATGCTCACTTAATTCCTTGTTACGTTCCTCAAGGGGTCTTGTTTCCAAAATGGTATGGCATGTGTTTTTTTTTTTGCTGTTCTGGCACCATAGGGGCTTCCTAAATGCAACATATCCCCCCAAAAACCATTTCAGAAAAACGTACTCTCCAAAATCCCCTTGTCGCTCCTTCGGTTCTGAGCCCTCTACTGCGCCCGCCGAACACTTTACATAGACATATGAGGTATCTGCTTACTCGAGAGAAATTGGGCTATAAGTATACATTTTGTCCTTTTACCCCTCGTTAAAATAAAAAAATTGGGTCTATAAGAACATGCGATTGTAAAAAATGAAGATTGTGAATTTTCTCCTTCACTTTCCTGCTATTCCTGTGAAACAAAAGGGTTAAAAGGCTGACCGAATATCATTTTGAATACTTTGGGGAGTGCAGTTTTTATAATGGGGTCATTTGTGGGGTATTTCTAAGATGAAGACCCTTCAAATCCACTTCAAACCTGAACTGGTCCCTGAAAAATAGTGAGTTTGGAAATTTTGTGAAAAATTGGAAAATTGCTGCTGAACTTTGAAGCCCTCTGGTGTCTTCCAAAAGTAAAAACTTGTCAATTTTATGATGCAAACATAAAGTGGACATATTGTATATGTGAAAAAAAATATATATTTTGAATATCCATTTTCCTTACAAGCAGAGAGCTTCAAAGTTAGAAAAATGCTAAATTTTCACATTTTTCATAAAATTTTCACATTTTTCACCAAGAAAGGATGCAAGTTACAATTTTTTTTTACCACTATGTTAAAATAGAATATGTCACGAAAAAACAATCTCGGAATCAGAATGATAACTAAAAGCATTCCAGAGTTATTAATGTTTAAAGTGACAGTGGTCAGATGTTCAAAAAATGGCCGGGTCCTAAGGTGTAAAATGGCTGGGTCCTTAAGAGGTTAACTGTCTACATGTTCACATCCCCCCATCTTAGTGCTCGGGATATGCTCATTCAATCTAGGTTTGTCCTTCGTTTTTATTATACTCTTGTTCGATTACATAGGATGGGGGTCTTGGGGTCGTATATCTGCTTTAGGTGTGGAAGAGAGAGGGGCACCTTCTTACATGCGGTTTGAACTTGCTCCTGTGTTGTGTAGTGGTGCTTGCGAATGTTCGCAATGCAAATTTTATTCGCACTATCGCAATATATATTCGCAATTACGAATATTCGCTTTTTTTTTCACAATACACATCACAGAGATCATACCTCTCTGATTCCAGCTTGAGTGGTGTAAAGAAGGCTCTAATACTACTGTGGGAGACTGGCACGTGAATATTGATCCCTCCTTTCTTTTAGCTTGTTGGCCAATGAGAATGATTCAAATACAGTTGTCGGAGTATAGCAACATACCCAGCAATCAATAGGAAAGTATCCCACCCCTTCGCTATGGGTGGGTTCACACCAGGGACGTGCACACATAGGGGTAAAAGGGGGCTGGGGCCCCTGCCCTTTTCCTCACCTGCCCCTCTAGTGCCCTCACAAAAGGAGCTACAGACTCAGGGTGACAGGTGAAGTAAAAAGGATCCATTGCTGGGGAGATTTGTATGTGGTTTAATGGAGGGTGCTGTGCCCTCCCTGCAGGAAGGGGGCGCCACTCACCCTGTCATTATCTGCCATTTCTCTGCTTCTCTCCACATGGAGGAGAGAAGCAGAGTAACTGAAAATATAAGTGAGTGATTGTATGTGTGTGTGTGTGTGTGTTTGTGTGTATGTATATCTTTATGTATGTGCCTGTGCAGAGAGGGATGGCTGGGGCCTTAGTGTGAGTGTGTATATATGAGTGATTGTATGTCAGTGTGTCTGTATGATGTGTGTGTGTGTGTGTGTGTGTATATATATATATACACATCATACAGACACACTGACATACACACACACACACATAGATTCACTTGCTCACACACACACACACACACACATATATATATATATATATATATATAATGTGAGCAAGTGAATGTATGTATATGTGTGTGTATATATCTGTGAGTGAATGTATGTGTGTACCTGTATGTATGATGTGCCTGTTGGTTATATATTTTAGTATATATTCCATGTTGTATGTATGTGTCAAAGTGTCTCTATGTATGTGTGTATATTTCTTATGTACTGTATGTGCCTTAATGTTATGTGCTTGTATGTATTGTATGAAGCACATTATTAGGGAATTAATAGAGGAATGTAAGCACATTATATAGGGAATTTATGGAAGCACAGAATATATTTTATTTAAATTGGAACATTATATTTTTATGTATTCTGGCACTGTGTATCGATCCTTAACCTGTTAAGGACCCAGGGCGTAAACTTACGTCCTGAGACCCGGTCCTGCGATATAACGCGGGGTCACACGGTGACCCTGCATCATATCGTGGCGGGCCCGGCATCATAGTGAAGCCGGGACCCGCCGCTAATAGCGCGCGGCACTGATCGCAGTGCCTTGCGCTATTAACCCTTTAGCCGCGCGCTCAAAGCTGAGTCGCACGGCTAAAAACGAAAGTATAAGTGCCCGGTTAGCTCAGGGAGCTGTTCGGGATTGTCGCGGCATCCCGAACAGCTGTAGCACAGGAGGAGGTCTTCTTACCAAATCGCCCTTGCGATCTGCGGCGATACCGGGCTGATCGGGTCTCTGGGACCCGACCGCCCGGTAATTTTGCATGATCCCGGCTGTCACAGACAGCCAGGACCATGCTGAAGACTAGGAGTGAGGTGGCAAGCCCGCCACCTCCTCCTATACCCTGCGATCTGTCGGTTAGTTAACCGACCAATCGCAGGAGGGGGGGCGGTTACTTCCTCCTGCCCTGCCCGGCCCCTTGAAGTCCGGAGAGGATGGGAGGAAGACCAGAGGACGCGGCGGGGGACGGGGGAGTGCTGGGGACCGGCCCCGGTACTTACCTCGTCCCTGAAGACCTGGATCCCTGCGATGAAGACGGCGGCGGCGACAGGTGAGTAGATCTTCAGCCGCGGTCGGGCCCTTTACAGCAATGCACGTCGCCGTAAAGCGACATGCATTGCTGTATTGGGACCCTGTAAACTACAACTCCCAGCATGCCCAGACAGCCCTTGGCATCTGGGCATGCTGGGAGCTGCAGTTTTGCAACATCTGGAGGTCCACAGTTTGGAGACCACTGTGCCCTTCCAGATGTTGCAAAACTACACATCCTCAGCATGCCCTTACTGTCCAGGCATGCTGGGAGTTGTAGTTCTGTAACATCTGGCCCTTCAGATGTTGCAGAACTACAACTCCCAGCATGCCTGGACAGTAAGGGCATACTGGGAGCTGTAGTTTTGCAACATCTGGAAGGGCACAGATTGAGAACCACTGTATTAGTGGTCTGCAAACTGTAGTCCTCCAGATGTTGCAAAACTACAACTCCAAGCATGCTGGGAGTTGTAGTTCGGCAACATCTGGCTCTAAAGATGTTGCCGAACTACTACTCCCAGCATGTTTGAGAATGCTGAGAGTTGTGGTTTTGCAACATCTGGTGGCACACTGGTTGGGAAACATTGTCTGTTTCCTAACTCAGTGTTTCCCAACCCTTGTTCCTCCAGCTGTTGCAAAACTATAACTACCAGCATGCACTGATAGACTGTGCATGCTGGGAGTTGTAGTTTTGCAACAGCTGAAAGTCCCCCCTGTGAATGTACAGGGTACTTTCACATGGTCAGGGGCTTACAGTGAGTATCAGGCTGCAAGTTTGCGATGCAGCAAATTTTGCGCGGCAGCTCAAACTCGCTGTAATCCCCCGCCCACGTGACTGTACCCTAAAAACACTACACTACACTAACACAAAATAAAATAAAAAGTAAAAAACACTACATATACACATTCCCCTACACAGCCCCCCTCCCCAATAAAAATGAAAAACGTCTGGTACGCTACTGTTTCCAAAATGGAGCCTCCAGCTGTTGCAAAACAACAACTCCCAGTATTGCTGGACAGCCGTTGACTGTCCAGGCATGCTGGGAGTTTTGCAACAGCTGGAGGCACCCTGTTTGGGAATCATTGGCGTAGAATACCCCTATGTCCACCCCTATGCAAATCCCTAATTCAGGCCTCAAATGCGCATGGCGCTCTCTCACTTTGGAGCCCTGTCGTATTTCAAGGCAACAGAATAGGGTCACATATGGGGTATCGCCGTACTCGGGAGAAATTGCCTAACAAATTTTGGGGGGCTTTTTCTCCTTTCACCCCTTATGAAAATGTGAAGTTGGGGTCTACACCAGCATGTTAGTGTAAAAAAATAAATTTTTTACACTAACATGCTGGTGTTGCCCTATACTTTTCATTTTGACAAGAGGTAAAAGGGAAAAAAGCCCCCAAAATTTATAATGCAATTTCTCCCGACTACGGAGATACCCCATATGTGGGCGCAAAGTGTTCTGGGGGCGCACAACAAGGCCCAGAAGGGAGAGTGCGCCATGTACATTTGAGGTGATTTGCACAGGGGTGGCTGATTGTTACAGCGGTTTTGACAAACGCAAAAAAAACGAAACCCCACATGTGACCCCATTTCGGAAACTAAATCCCTCACGGAATGTAATGAGGGGTGCAGTGATAATTTACACCCCACTGGTGTCTGACAGATCTTTGGAACAGTGGGCTGTGCAAATTAAAAATGTTGTACAGCCCACTGTTCCAAAGATCTGACAGACACCAGTGGGGGGTAAATGCTCACTGTACCCCTTGTTACGTTCCTCAAGGGCTCTAGTTTCCAAAATGGTATGCCATGTGGGGGTTATTTTGCTGTTCTGGCACCATTGGGGCTTCCTAAATGCGAAGTGCCCCCCGAGCAAAATTTGCTCTCAAAAAGCCAAATATGACTCCTTCTCTTCTGAGCATTGTAGTTCGCTCGTAGTGCACTTCAGGTCAACTTATGGGGTACCTCCATACTCAGAAGAGATTTGGTTTCAAATTTTGGGGGGTATTTTTTGCTCTTAACCCTTGCAAAAATGTGAAATTTGGGGGGAAACACCCATTTTAATGAATTTTTTTTTTTTTACGTATGCAAAAGTCGTGAAACCCGTGTGGGGTATTAAGGCTCACTTTATTCCTTGTTACGTTCCTCAAGGGGTCTAGTTTCAAAAATGATATGCCATGTGGGTATTTTTTGCTGTCCTGGCACCATAGGGGCTTCCTATATGGGACATGCCCCCTAGCAAAATTTGCTCTCAAAAAGCCAAATATTACTCCTTCTCTTCTGAGCATTGTAGTTCGCTCGTAGTGCACTTCAGGTCAACTTATGGGGTACCTCCATACTCAGATGAGATGGGGTTACAAATTTTGGGGGGTATTTTCTGCTATTAACCCTTGCAAAAATGTGAAATTTGGGGGGAATCACACATTTTAGTGAAATTTTATTTTATTTTTTTACATATGCAAAAGTCGTGAAACACCTGTGGGGTATTAAGGCTCACTTTATTCCTTGTTACGTTCCTCAAGGGGTCTTGTTTCCAAAATGGTATGGCATGTGTTTTTTTTTTTGCTGTTCTGGCACCATAGGGGCTTCCTAAATGCAACATGCCCCCCAAAAACCATTTCAGAAAAACGTACTCTCCAAAATCCCCTTGTCACTCCTTCGGTTCTGAGCCCTCTACTGCGCCCGCCAAACACTTTACATAGACATATGAGGTATGTGCTTACTCGAGAGAAATTGGGCTACAAATATAAGTATACATTTTCTCCTTTTACCCCTCGTAAAAATTCAAAAATTGGGTCTACAAGAACATGCGAGTGTAAAAAATGAAGATTGTGAATTTTCTCCTTCACTTTCCTGCTATTCCTGTGAAACACCTAAAGGGTTAAAAGGCTGACCGAATATCATTTTGTATACTTTGGGGGTGCAGTTTTTATAATGGGGTCATTTATGGGGTATTTCTAAGATGAAGACCCTTCAAATCCACTTCAAACCTGAACTGGTCCCTGAAAAATAGTGAGTTTGGAAATTTTGTGAAAAATTGGAAAATTGCTGCTGAACTTTGAAGCCCTCTGGTGTCTTCCAAAAGTAAAAACTTGTCAATTTTATGATGCAAACATAAAGTGGACATATTGTATATGTGAAAAAAAAATTAAAATATTTTGAATATCCATTTTCCTTACAAACAGAGAGCTTCAAAGTTAGAAAAATGCAAAATTTTCAAATTTTTCATAACATTTTCAAATTTTTCACCAAGAAAGGATGCAAGTTACAATTTTTTTTTACCACTATGTTAAAGTAGAATATGTCACGACAAAAAAAAATCTCGGAATCAGATTGATAACTAAAAGCATTCCAGAGTTATTAATGTTTAAAGTGACAGTGGTCAGATGTGCAAAAAATGGCCGGGTTCTAAGGTGTAAAATGGCTGGGTCCTTAAGAGGTTAAAGGGTAACTGGTGGCACAGTATAGTTAAATAATAGTGGCACAGTATATAGTTCATTAATGGTGGCACAGTATATAATGAATTAATAGATGAATGGTGGCACAGTATATAGATCATTAAGGGGGGTACGGTATATAATTGAGGATTTTCCTAGTACAGTGACGGAAAATATTGATTTTATTAAGACAGGAGGCGAATATCAGAATGCATTATCCTTCTTTATTTTGCCCATTAGCAGAAAGAATGACAGTATTAAAAATGAAAAGAAAAAACACAGGTGTCCAAGCACCTAGTAACCATAGCAACTCCCTTTTCCATCCCACCAATCCAAGCATAGACTGCCCTATATAACCAAGCTGCAGCCCCTCCTCCTCCTCTTTCTTTATGCCGTGACTTCGTCCAGCATCGAAACCGCAGAACTCGCGCGACGGCGTCCACACGGAGGATCTTGAACCAATAACGCAGAACGTCAATCTTCAAACAGGAACGATCAACCGGATAGGTCATGCAGCTGACCCCAACAATGAACCGTGGCAAGGCAGAACCATTCTTCAATATCCTGAAAACAACAAAGGTTATAAATAATAACGGGTAGGGGAAACGGGTGGCATGATATTCGCCTCCTGTCTTAATAAAATCAATATTTTCCGTCACTGTACTAGGAAAATCCTCAATTTTATTGCAGACAGGAGGCTAATATCAGAATGCATGTTCAAAGCACAGTACATAGAGAAGCATCATAAGTACATCACAATACAGACATAGACACATGTTCAGTAGGTTTAAAATAGAACGTTCGGAATGTATCCTCCGACAACCAGTCGGCCGCCCTCGAGAGTTCCGAAAGCGAGCCACCCGTCTGAAAGACTTTGGTCGACATCGCACTCCTAGTGGAGTGAGCCGTGAATAGTGACACATCAATACCCGCCAAGGACATTGTCAACTACACCCACCGAGCCAATGTCGGGGAGGAAACTGGTAAATATGGCGGACAATAGGAGATGAGGAGCTGCGCCGAACCTGTCGGACGACGCGTAGCTGTCTTCAACTCATAAGACCGAAGACATCGTACGACACACAATTTTGGACGCCTCGGAAAAGATGGGAAGAAAACCGAACGTAGATCAGTTTTGGTCCTACGACAAATGGAAAAACGAACCCCATCGGGAACAAATTGTTTCCTGGAAATATCCAGGGCCCGCACGTCTGACACACGCTTGATGGAGACCAGGCATAACAACATTGTCAATTTAAACGACAGGAGTTTAAGAGACAAGTCGTCATTGTCTTCCCATGTCTCAAACATGTGTAATACACTGCTAACATCCCACGTGGTGAGATATCGCGAAGAAGGCGGTCTCTTAAACCGCATCCCCCTCATAAGACGGCAGACAATAGGTTGTTGTCCAACCAATAAGCCATCCACCAACCCATGGGAGGCGGAAATAGCCGAGCGATAAACATTAATCGTGCGATAAGCTTTCCCCGCCTCAAAAGACTCCAAGAGGTAATTAATGACCTCCGCTACAGGGGCACGTACGGGATCCAAATCCCGTCGTGAGCACCAACGAAGCCAAAGTCCCCAGGCTGATCAATAAGCCGATCTGGTACCTGGAGCCCAAGCGTCATTGATGAGGTCAGAAGCCGATTGCGAAATGCGGCCCCCAAGCGAAGGTGTCCCGAAATCAACCATGCCAACAGCGGCAGTTGATCGTCCGATATCAAGGGATGAAGATTCCCTGAGGGGTCTCGAAGCAACGTGAGTAGAGGCGGACACAACCTCGGCACATCTATGGCCACCCCCAGGACCTGGGGAAACCACGACTGAGTCGGCCACCAGGGGGTGATCAACACCAGCGTCGCTTTCTGGGACACCGTCTGCCATAATACTCTGGAAATCATGGCAAATGGCGGGAAGGCGTACAGAGTGCCCTGTGGCCACACTTGAAGAAACGCGTCCGTCGCCATGGCGTCCGGATCCGGTCGCCAACTGAAAAATAGTGGCAGCTGTCGATTGAGACGAGATGCGAATAAGTCGATACTCAATGGCCCCCACAGGGCACGGATCGCCCGGAACACCGTTGGCTCCAACATCCAATCGCTGGAGTCCGTGAGGTACCTGGAGTTCCAGTCCGCAATGGCGTTGGAAATTCCAGGAAGATACTCCGCGGTCAACAATATATTCCGCTGAAGGCAGAATTGCCAAAGGACCGTCGCGAGATCTGCGAGGATCTTGGATTTCGTGCCTCCCAGGCGGTTGATGTATTGAACGGCTGCTACATTGTCCATGCGCAGCAGGATACAACAATCCGACCTGTGGAAAGCGAAACTCCTCAGGGCAAAGGTACCCGCGAGAAGTTCCAGGCAATTGATGTGCAAACACATTTCCGATGGTGACCACTTGCCTCTGGACGTCGATGCCCCACAGCGGGCACCCCAACCCTGCAAGCTGGCGTCTGATTCTATCACCAAGTCCGGTTTGGAATTGAAAATTGTCTTCCCATTCCAAACCTGAACATGACGCAGCCACCACAGGAGTTCTCCCTTGGCTTCTGCGGATAGCGGCACTTCGGTTGAGTAGGGCAAACCCTCCCTCAAGTGCCGGATCTTCAGCCTCTGCAGCGCCCTGTAGTGTAAGGGGGCAGGGAAGATCACCTGGATGGAGGCTGTCAGCAGACCGACCACCCGAGCGAGCGCCCGCAACGAGACCACCTCTGCACGGAGAAGCTTCAGGATCTCCTTGCGGATTGTAGTCAGTTTCCTCGTGGGCAGACTCAGGGTGGCCAAGTGGGTATCCACCTCGAACCCCAGGAACTCCGTCCGTCGAGACGGCGTGAGTACCGACTTCTCTTCGTTGAGCAGAAAGCCCAACTCCGAGAGCAGAGCGGCCGTCCATTGGACATGCTGCATGGCCAACGCGTACGTGGACGGCATGATCAGAATATCGTCGAGATAGACAATCAGGCGTACCCCCCGGCTTCTGAGCAAAGCCATGACCGGTCTCAGCAGTTTGGTGAAGCACCATGGTGCTGAAGAGAGGCCGAACGGGAGGCACGCAAATTCCCATTTGCCACCTTCCCAACAGAACTGAAGATATGGACGGGAAGAAAGGTGTATCGGCACGGTCAGATACGCGTCTTTCAGATCTATCTTTGCCAACCAGTCTCCTGGTAGCAAAAGATCTCTGAGAAGATGTATCCCCTCCATCTTGAAGTGGCGATACAAAACGTACTCGTTTAAATGTTTCAAGTTTATGACCGGGCGGTGACCTCCGTCCTTCTTTTTGACCAAGAAAATATTGCTCACATAACCCGGAGCGTCCCAAGACACCTCCTGGATGGCGTGCTTCAACTGCAGATCCATAAATTCTGAGCGGATCAGGGCCTTGTCGGTGTCCGCGAAGTGTATCGCTGGCGGCCAACAAGTCTGTATCGGAGGTGAGAGAAATTCTTTTTGATAGCCGGTTACAGTTTGCAAGACCCACGGATCGGATGTGATCCGGGACCAGGTCCGGGAAAAATACCCTAGCCTGCCCCCCACAGGAATCCATGCTAACGACAGAATAGGTAGTCTCACCTGTGCCCCTGGATCTTGGGTATCCGCGGCTGGCACCCCTCGCTCTCCACGGACGTCCTCTAGGCAGAAAGAATGGAGTTGAGGGCTGTGGTGGTGGGGGAACTGGTGCGTAATATTGTCTGTCAGGCATGTAGTGGCCCCTGTTATAGGGTCTATAGTTGGTGGCACGGCCGGAAGGGCGACCCCTACCCCTTCCAGCCCTGGGGAAAGCCTTGTTAGCGCCCACCTTTTTTAAAGAGGATTGGGCTTTGTCAAGGCCCGAGAAAAGGCCAACATACGTATTTATTTTTTTAAGAAAGGCCTCCCCGAACAGTAAACCGTCCGCTGATGGACCAGGTTCGTCGGTAGCCAGGTGAGTAAGTTGGGGGTCCAGCCGCATAAGGATGGACCTCCGGTGTTCCGTAGACGCCGCAGAGTTTGCATTGCCGAGCAAGCATACTGCTCGTAATGCCCAGCCCCGTAAAATGTCTGCATCAATTACTTCACCTGAAGCGACAGCATGTTCGGCCAATTGTAAAATCTTAGTCATAGGCCCAAGAACATCCAACAATTTGTCCTGAACAGCTTTGAAAGATTTGTCAATACCCTTTTTAGGGTTTTTACCGGTCTTAACCAGATAGCGCACCAGAATGGGGTTCAACTCTGGCGTCATGGCGACATTACTGGACAGTGACGGTCGCGGACACTCCGCCCTCAATTTATTGCGGTTGCGACTATCTAAAGATTTGCGCAGCCAAGCCGAAACATAATCAGCCACCTGTGACATGGGCGTCCACATGGGGGTGTTTGATATTCTCTGGGCTGAAGAATGGAATTCCCATGGAATCCAAGATCGCCCCGGGGCGTTTGTGTCAGCGGAGCTATGTGGAGGAGAACGACTCGCGTTCCCTTCCAGATCCTCGTCCTCAAACTCATACAAATCATCATCCCCAGAGTCTGAGGTGCCATCTGAATCTTCAACAAAAGAGTCGGGCTTATTACGCCTGGAAGACCGAGAGGTTCCACAGGGCATGTCATACCAATCCGTGGGGTTCTGAGCACTCACAGTGGTATCCTCAGGAGGCACTGAGGTCTTAGTTAGTTTAGAACCACCTCCAATAGTAGGTGTATTGGTAAGGTGGGTATCTAAGTCGGAGCAATAGCGTCTCTTCCGGTCCGACTTGCCGGGTCTTAGTAGGCTGAAAGCCTGGGATTGTATGTGGGAGGCGACCAAGGGGGTATCTGAAGAGGCCGGCCCTTCCCGGTGTTGCCGTGACAACACCATGGAAACAGACTTTGATATGCTGTCATTGACAGATGACATGGCGGAGGCCAGGGCGGATTGGACCGATGTAGACACCATCTGTTGCAATAATTCAGAAGGGGCTAGGGTATGGTCCTGAGATGAATGAGTCAGCCCACCATTAGGTGGAGACAGCTGATCATCAGACATGATGTAGTTAAAATATGTATGGATGTACAATATAAGCGTGCAGTCCCAGCTGTAAGGAGAGAACAGACAGAGGGACTAGCATTAACTGCAGTAAATAAATAACATGTAAATATACAAGAGTATACAATAAGAGAGAGAGAGAGAAAATGTTCGCAATAAGGCGCAGCGAAAAAACCCCACTCAGTTGCGAACTGGGTAAGGCGATATTAATGTGCCAGCGCCGAATGATGAGCGGAGGGGCCGCGGGGAATCCCTGAGTCGGCGACCGACGAAACGGCCGGGACGCGCAACCAAGGGACTCGCCGGGGCACCACACAGAAGGCCCCGCACGCAGGCGAGGTAACAGGCCAAAACGCTCGCGAAGTGAATGTGCGGACACGCCCCCCTGCGGCGAGCGAAGCGCTCAGGAGATCTCAGACTGAAGCCGGAGAAGAAGGGGGACGGAGTCAGAAAAAATGGCGGAGCGCCAAAAGGGGGAAAAAGTAAGTGAGACAGAACAACGGTACAGGTCTCTGGGTCTGAACTACCGACCCAGAGGACAAAAAGGAGGGAACGGATATAGATATATAGATGTATATAGGTAGAAAAACACGGGGAGAGGGGGGGGGGAGAGAAAGATAAAGATAGAGAGAGAGGGAGAGGGACCCTCGCTCCTTCAGAAGCTGGCCACAGAAGGCAGATGTCCCCCAACCCTGGGAGTACAGGGTCAAGGTAGAAATCACAATGTATGTGACAGGAAAGTAGGGACAGGAATGAGAAATTATTAATGCACTTATCTGTTAGACACTGATGCTGCTAACGAGCAGAAAGAAAGAGGAGGAGGAGGGGCTGCAGCTTGGTTATATAGGACAGTCTATGCTTGGATTGGTGGGATGGAAGAGGGAGTTGCTATGGTTACTAGGTGCTTGGACACCTGTGTTTTTTCTTTTCATGTTTAATACTGTCATTCTTTCTGCTAATGGGCAAAATAAAGAAGGATAATGCATTCTGATATGAGCCTCCTGTCTGCAATAAAATTAAAGGGAAACTGACAGGCTGTTTACTCGCACTAAACCCAATACACTAGGTTACAGTGCAGGAGAACAGGAGAAAGATAATGTTATACTTACTAAATGTGGACCAGCCATTTTCTAGGTATTGCCCCACATTGCTAATATGCAAATTCAGTCTTGTGCGCAATGGAGGCGGAGCTTCCCTGCCTCCATCCTGTATGGTGTGCTATGCCTGGCCGTCTTTGTATATTTATAATTCTTTTTTTGCCAACTTGTATATTGCAGCATGTAAGCATATATTAGTGTGGTGTCCATCTCTTCAGTGTAAGAACCAGAGCTGTGTGGAGATTCCTGCATAAGGTGGGTGCTGGGTGATTGGTGATGGGTGATTGGTGATGGGTGCTGGGTGATTGGGGATGGGTGCTGGGTGATTGGTGATTGGTGATGGGTGATTGGGGATGGGTGCTGGGTGATTGGGGATGGGTGATGGGTGATTGGGGATGGGTGCTGTGTGATTGGGGATGGGTGCTGGGTGATTGGGGATGGGTGCTGTGTGATTGGTGATGGGTGCTGGGTGATTGGGGATGGGTGCTGGGTGAGGCTGGGTACAGTGCACGTTCTGTCATATAGAGCTCAGATCGGGCATATAGGGGGAGATTTATTAAAACCTTTGCAGAGGAAAAGCCTTCTGCAAAATGAAAGCAGCGATCTGATTGGTTGCTATGGGCGACTGAATCGCTCTTTCTCTGCACAGGTTTTGATAAATCTCCTCTATAATACAGTATATTATAGGGCAGCTGTCACATGTTTTCTGTAAATAGGACTGACAGCACAGCCAAAGTGTATATACACATGGCAGACCTCAGAGAAACTGTTCTTGACTTTATTTTACAAAAGCACCACTTTTAGGGGACTAGGAATGTCAAGGGGGCCTGGCCGGGAGTCCACTGTGTCCCTGGGCTGCAGCCCATTAAGTCTGGCAGACTTTTTGTAAATGATGAGAAGTGCCCTCTTTTTTTACTTGAGCCCCTGCCCTCTAAAATGTCTGTGCACGTCCCTGGTTCACACCACGTTTCTACTAATACGGGAGCGCACCCGTATGGTAATTCATTTCAATTAGCCGACCGGAGTGAAATGTTCGCTCCGGTCGGCTCATTTTATATGCGCCTTTCCAACTGGACCTAAAACCGTGGTCGACTATGCAGTGGTCTCCAAACTGTAGCCTTCCAGATGTTGCAAAACTACAACTCCTAGCATGCCTTTCGGCGGTCAGTGCATGCTGGGAGTTGTCGTTTTGCAACAGCAGAAGGCACACTGGTTGGAAAACACTGAACAGAGTCTGTTTCCTAACTCAGTGATTCCAACCCGTGTGCCTCCAGCTGTTGCATTACTACAACTTCCAGAATGCTATTCACCAACAAAAATAGGGGGACCAAGCCCCTAGAAGGAGAAAGTCACCACTGGTTTGCGAGAAGCATATAAACACCAAAAAAAGAAACCAGTAATGAAAAGTATAAATTTATTAAACAGATATGCAATTCGACATACATTTAAAATCAAGAGAAGTGTTTAAAACAGGGCACAACAGGAGCAACCGGAGAAAAGTGGAGGGGGTATGGTAGGTCTGTATACATGGAATACAGGGAAATGAGTAGTAATGGCTTGACAAAGAGTAAGCAAACATGAAATTTGAGTATGCATAAACTCAATCAATACTAGAGTAATAATGGGAGAAATAAATATCAGAAATAATGAATACTACAAGAAAACAGCATAAAGAAACAAATCAGTAACATCCTGCCATGCACTGCCTACCTACCACCTCCTACCCCAACGTACTTTTCGCTTAAGCTTCATCAGGGGGCGTGTCTAGAGCCCCAAGACAGGTGGGTATATATATGATCCTTTGGGCAATAGGAAAATGTTAGCAAATGAGTGGCATCTATATCGTCCACTCAAAGGTAAGTATTTCATCTCTAACCAATTAAGAGTAGCTATTATCCTATCCAATGATCGCCCAGTATTGTGTTAGGATGAAATACATATGCTCCTGGCGTCTGACGTCATAACTGTTGGCCGTGCCAACATATAGTGTGTGTGTACGCTGAGATAAAACGTACAGCCAGGGGTGGGGGGCGGGATACGCCCCTCATAGTCACGTGACTGCAGTGTAAGGCCACGAGCGCATACTAATGATGCGCTCGTCATGTGACCGCAAGTCCGCGTCACATGACTGGAAGGCAATAGAGAATAGCCCGATCCCGTCGCTGCAGATGTATAACTCCCATGCATCAGAGTCGACTGACCTCTGGTGGATGGAGGATGTATAACCCCAGCCGGCCCAGACAAACATAGACAAACAAACATTCAATTACATAGATTAGTGACGTGTGCACACAGAAAAACCACTGCAAACGTGAAAAGGAGATAGTAGTATTGAGTGAGTGATAATGATGAGTGATGAAAGTGTGAGTGTGGTATAGATGAGTGAATGTGTCAATGGAGGTTAGAAATACTAAGTACATAGGTGATAGTGAAATTATTATAAGTAGGCAAAAAAGGGGGGGATCATAGAAAAAATCATAATGTGACATATAGAATAATGGTAACTGAGAGAACTAAGAGGATATAAAAAAAATAAAAATATTAAATAATAATAAATAATAAAAAAAAAAAAAAAAAAATATGTACCGCACTGGCGTATAACACGCACCCCCATTTTAACAGGGAAATTTAAGTAAAAAAAAAAAAAAGTAAAATAAATGACTTGGACTAAATGGCACATCATCCCCCCAACTTCATTTTCTTCTGCACCTCAGTTTGGTCCTGTCAACTCCAGTGCAACATTATTCCTTCCCTTTTATCAGTCCCTGTGCCACATTTACCCCTCTCATCGCCACCCCCCATGTCTCATCATTTCCCCATGTCTCATCATTTCCCCCTGTCTCATCATCCCCCATGTCTCATCATTTCCCCCTGTCTCATCCCCCCTCATCATTTCCCCCTGTCTCATCCCCCCATCATTCCCCCCCCCCCCGTCATAATTTCCCCCTGTCTCATCATCCCCCCATCATGTTTCTCCTATGACATCCAGTGGTCTTCAACCTGCGGACCTCCAGATATTGCAAAACTACAACTCCCAGCATGCCCGGACAGCCAACTGCTGTCCGGGCATGCTGGGAGTTGTAGTTTTGCAACATCTGGAGGTCCGCAGGTTGAAGACCACTCTTCCCCTTTCCTTACTTGTCTGTGCGTCAGCTGTCTTGCGGGGTCATTGAAGCAGATGAGTTACGTCCTCTCCCGGCTTCTCTGATCACGAATGTCACTTTTCGGCGGTGACTACAGGAAATGAAGTGATGCCGCACAGAGAAGCCGGCAGAGGACGTAACTCATCTGCTTCACTGACCCGTAAGACCCTCCGCCTGACCTGACCTGCCGAAGCGCAAACAGGTAAGGAAAATAAACAAAACTATAAAAAGCAGGGAAAGGGGGAATGATGAGGGAGGGGGGAGGGAGGGAAAATGAAAAGTAAAACTCACTCTTCCGCACGATCCACAGGAACTGGTGGATTGTGCGGGAGACGCTGATTAAAAGGTAGCGCAGATCCGGGCAAGGTAGGGCTCATTTTAATCACTATCCACCACACCAGTACATGTGGATAGTGCGGGAGAAAACAAGTGACAGTGCGGGGAGGAGACGCCGCTGGTCACTGATTTAAAGTGGCCGCGGCCGTGCTGTTAATACTTAACAAGCAGACGCTGCTGCGGCCGCTTTAAATCAGTGACCAGAAGACTTATCGGCGTATAACACGCAGGCAGACTTTTTGCCTTAAATTTAAGTTTTAAAAGTGCGTGTTATAAACCTGATAAGTGCAATTATTAGCAAGACTGTCTTGTAACGCTGAGCGCCCCGGTTCCTACTCCTGGACCGGAGCGCTCACTGCGTTTGCCCCCGCAGAGTGCCTCGGTCAGATGCACTGACCGGGGACACTCCGGTTCTGTCTCCAGCGGGGATGGGGTCCGCGTTGCGGGATGTCCCCGTGCGCGTCCCGCATCCCATCTTCACTTACCTGCGCCTGCTCCGACTGTCTCCACTTCTCCCCTGACATGTGGTCCCCGGCGCGCGCGTCCCTGCACTATAGGCACGCGCAGGCTGTGTAAAATTTAAAGGGCCAGTGCACCATTGATTGGTGCCTGGCCCAATCCAATTATTTAGCAGTTCCTATAAATGTACTCTGCCCCTTCCTGCCCTTGCCGGATCTTTGTTGATCTTTGTTGCCCTAGTGCCCTAAAGAAAGCGTTTATTGTGTAATCCCTGCCAGTTGTCGTACCCCTTGCTAACGACTACCGCCTGAGAACCTTTGCTGCCTGCCCTGACCTTTTGCTACATCTGACTACGCCTCTGCCTGACCCTTCTGTATCACGCCAGACTCAGCTTCCAGAGAGGTTGAGTCGCTACCGGAGGATACGGCCTGCGAGTTACCGCCGCAGCAAGTCCATCCCGCTTTGCGGCGGACTCTGGTGAAAACCAGTAACGCCTTAGAACCAATCCTCCTCTGTGCCATCGCCTCTCTGGCACAGAGGATCCAAATCCTGTACCTGCTTCCTGCTACCAGTCCGCATCCTTACATGTCTTATGAATATAGGGGTATATACACAAAGCTGGCGTGTAAGGATCTGCAGTCCACCTACACTAGGAGTCCATTGGTAAACACGGCCTTACCACAATCAGCCGGGCACAAAACTTACGAATCTCCTACTGGCTAGGAGTCTCTTGACCTAATGGTCAGGCACAAGCTTAATGGTTACATTGATGAACCTGGAACTGGAACAATCTTAGCATAGTCCTGCTAGGCACATATTTCTTGAACTTTTCTGTTGCTGAAAAATAAAAGTGGTTAGCAAGAAGAAACATAACAGTCATCACATGACAGTCCTTCAAAAGACATTTCTCCAAACTTTTCCTGTGCCTCTTCTAGACCCCCTAGCTCTTCCCACATCGGGGTCTGGCTGGGAGTTAATATAACTCTCCCACACCACATTGGTGAGAGTTGAGTGGGTCACAGTGGGATTCAAACTGACCAGGGGTTTGCTTGTCATCCTGGTTACTGGGATCAAGGTTGGTGCCCAAGGTTTTAGCCCCATCTCCATGTCAGGAGCGGGCCACATCACTTTCGTTGGTACCCTTGCAGCAGACAAACTCTGATTGCTCCGAGAGGGCCTAGGTACAGTCGTTGGTGCCCGAAGATTAGGCCTACTTTCCTGGTCATGAGCAGGCCTTGGCACTTTGCCGCATTCTGAAGAAAATGACTGATGTTGTAGAGGCTCCTCCTCCTTGAGTACGTTGGTGGAGGCATCAGGAACAGGCCATTTTGACCTCAGGTTGAAGGGATCGGACTCCCAATCAGTTGAGGGAAAATATTTAAATGGAAGCTGTGTTGGGGCTGTTGGTCTGGTGACCGCAGCAGCCCATTCTCCTTGCAGACCCTGGACAGGGGTGTATTCCACAATTTTACCCACCTCTAGGGAGTAGAACTTTTTGTGAAGATATGGCCTCTGTACTGCTCGCCAGTTTAAGAGGATGCTTTGCCCTGTGTGGCAATCTAGGAGTGTCCCATACCCTCTGACCTAGTCGAACTTGGCCACAATTGCTCTTCGTCGTTCTAAAGGCTCCACCCCTTCTCGGGGATGATCCCACTTGCGGATGAACAGTGCTTCCATCTCTTTAGTGTTCTCCTGATAATGAATTCTCTCCTCAGGAGGCAAATGCACATGCTTAGGGGTGTACAGTTCTCTGTGTCAGGCCTTGTCCATCAACTCAGCCAGCTCGGCTTCCTGACGGGCCCTTTCTCTTTGTGCAGTTGGGATTGGTGGGAGGGGCTTCCCAGGTGTAGGCTGCAAAACGGTGTGCATATGTGGTGTCCCGGTACCGTATTTCATACGTTACCTTTGTAGAGGTCCCCATAGTCAGAGTCCCTAGGAACGTCGGGGTCCCTCTCCTATAGTTATCCCCTTGTCACCCCTCAGTTAGTCTATGACTGTATAGAAGTTCTTATAAATATAAGTATAAATGTGTTTATATTTAATTGCCTACCTGTTTAGTGTAGCAGAACCTGCGGGTCACATGATTAGGTTAGAAGTCTATGGTTTTCCTACAGAACTTTTGGAGGTTCCCATGACATGTTCACCCACAATGCAATGTAACCGTGAGTGACAGTTGTTATGGACCAATCCAAAACGGCCAGCCCCTGCCCATATAAGGGTACTGCGTCATTTTGATTGCTCTCTTGGGTTGCTGATTCTGGAAGAGGTAGGACCTCCGCAGCTTACAAGACGATTTACTAGGCCAAAGCCTTGCGGCCTTGGCCTCTAACATAGCGGATATACTAAGCAATTCCCTGCTACTCACCGCAAGATCACTGGACCTAAACGCACCCTTAAATCCAGCGCATCTATGCTACAAAATCCCTAAGAAGCTAAATTGAGCTGATCTGATCCCAACCAACTGCCAATCGCTGCTCAGCTATATCTATAGAGACTCTGTTATTTGGACTGTTACTATTGCTGCATGTACAGAAATTCTTCAGTAAAAGTTCATGCAAGTTTTCAGTTAACAGTGGTTGTGGACAATCCTTTATTTCTGCATCACCTATTGCTCTTGGGAAGGGTGGCAATAGGCCAATCGAGATTACAGAATTTAACCCTCACCCTGGCGTCATGAGTGACAAGGGTTAACAGCGCTCTTTACTATTCTGAACAGCAACACCCTAACTACCCTACACCCCACAAGGCTTTACCCCCTAACGCTAAAAACACATATATTCAATAAATCCCGGCTCGTCCCCAAAAATCCACTGGGAAAATCTGGTGAGCGCGGTTGTGCACTCGGCAAGCTGGACAGGGGTATTTCAGGCTCAGGGCTGGAGGAGGAAGAGAAGGCCGCCTCTGGCGGGGTACTCACTGATGACTCCTCCGACGGGATCTCGGCCCATGAGCCCCAAGTCCTGTGGTGAGGGGACAATCTCACTGGCGATGCTACTCCAGGTGTCCCAGCGCAGTCTCCTGGAGGTGTATCCGGCCAGTCATCATCGGCAAGTTCGTGGAACAGTTGGGCTGCGATTGCCACAACTTTCCATTGTGCCGGCGCCATCTTGGTGCTCTCACCACGTGGAACGTTGCTCTGCTCCATGTCTGTACTCTCCGGCTCTCTGTGCAGACTGAAGAGGTCGCTGTGCAGGGTGTACTTTATAATGGGCTTCCCCAAAATGGCTGCCGTCAGGAAGAACGTCATCGGTGCAGCCCCGACTTCCGGTCCTCCCAGAAACAACTCCTCTTTCTCAAAGTTTCCTTTAGGCTGCGATACAGCAACTTGGCAGCCATGCCCAAGGGCGGGACGTGGCGCAGCATGGGACTTTTTTTGCCCGCATCTCCGGCAGCAGGTTAACTCTTCCTGTGCTGACCGGACCAGAGGATCGTAGCATGTATTCATTTTGCAGTTTACACATACTTGCAGCAAATAAATCTTCGCCTCCCCCCCTTACTTTTCGCGTGGCCCCCTTGTAATGCACACCACACGCACCGCTCTTGTACACTGTAATGCCGTTTGCAGCACATGAATAAAGTCTGTTATATTGAAGGGGAGTACACTTTCACTAGTGGCAACAGCAGCAGGCACACACCCGAATCCTGTTCGTGAGACGCCAAAAAGGCTTTGTGGTACGCCTTGGGGGTATGTAGGGTAGTGGGGGTGTTGCTTTTCTGGATAATAAAGGGCGCTGTTAACCCTTGTCAATGTAATGGTGCTGGGCCTATCGCCACCCTTCCCAAGAGGGATAAGTGAGTGCGTAATAAATGGATTGTCAACAACCACTGTTTAACTGAAAACTTGCAAGAACATTTACTGAAGATTTTCTGTAGCAGGCAATATCAATAACAGTCCAGATAACAAAGTCATTTTGTAGTTGAGCAGTGATTTACAGTTGGTTGGGATCAGATAAGCTCAGTTTAGCTTTTAGAAGATTCTGTAACATAGATCCGCTGGATTTAGGGGTGCGTTTAGGTCCAGTGATCTTGCGGAGAGTAGCGGGGAATTGTAGATCTATAACCACTTTGGTATAGGCCGAGGCCGCAAGGTTTTCGCCTAGTAAACGTACTTGAAAGTTGTGGAGCTCCCACCTCGTCAAGTGTCAGCAACCCAAGAGAGCGAGTAATGGCCACAGCTCCCTTATATGGGCAGGGGCTGGCCGTTTTGGATTGGTCCAGAACAACTGTCACTCACCGTTACACGGCATTGTGGGTGAACACATGACATAAGAACCACCAAAGGGCCTTCAACATACCATAGAGTTCTGAGCAGCGGATCACATGACCTAAGGTCCTTCGACGCCAAACAAGTGAGTAATGCAATATACATATTTACAGTGATAACATTTATAAACATTAACTTACTAAGGGGTGACTAGGGGATAACTAGGGAAGCGGTCCCCCACAGTCCTAGGGACTCTGACTTTGGGGACACCCCCCCCCCCCACCAAGGCACAGTATGAAAAACGGTGCCGGGAGACCACATATGCACTTGCAGTGTAATGCCGATCAGATCTAGTATATGATGGAAACCTACACTTAAAAGAGTCACCCCACTTGGGTGTAGGCTACAAAATATTCTCATGGAAGATCCAGCTTTACTCTGCTATTATTAATATGAGCCCTGGACAGATGGGTGGAGGTCACAACCAAGATGGCTGCAGCCACTCCTTTACGAGTACAATACGATAAAACGTCATTGACTATAGTAAAATCACAGTGAAAATTGGCAAAACAATAAGATGTGGGCCCAGGGATTACTGAGGATCTGACCATGTTTATTCTCTAGACTAATTTGGGTTATATTGTTCTGCTTGTTTATGTCACTCATTGTAGATCACTATTTACTAATGTTACACTTTATTAGTTGCTTACAATTTGCACTTTATGTTCTTACACCACTAATAGAAGGAAGGAAAATATTGTCTTGTACTTAAAAGGGTACTCTGCCCCTAGATATCTTATACCCTATCTAAAGGATAGGGGATAAGATGTCTGATTGCGGGGTCCTGCCACTGGGGACCCTCACGATCTCGGCTGCGGCACCCTAGACATCCGGTGCACGGAGCGAACTTCGCTCCGTGCTGGATGACTGAAGATGCAGGGCGGAGGATTGTAATGTCACGGTCATGGCCGCTTGTGACGTCACAGCCACGCCCCCTCAATGCAAGTGTATAGGAGGGGTGTGACAGCAGTCACGCACCCTCCCATAGACTTGCATTGAGGTGGTGTAACCGTGACATCACGAGCCTCCTGCCCCCCACACGTAAAATATATTTTAGAAACATATGTGTGTGTGAAACATTGACCATAGATTTGTTGAGCAGAGGCTGGGAAACTGGAAAATCCAGCTTGCACAATTAGAAAGTCGTTGGATCCATCGATTACAAACCCTACATCCCCATGGGTTAAATGACCACATCAGTTTGTCCCGTTTATCTAGATTCCACCTTTTCCAATCTGTGGGTTTATGATCACTTAGTCTAGTGTCTTCCAGCAGGCCCCTGTGGTCATGTTGTGGACCACAAGGACCTTATTTTTAGCAGTTTTTATGGGTTTTAACTGTTTACATGTTCACATCCCCCCATCTTAGTGCTCGGGATATGCTCATTCAATCTAGGTTTGTCCTTTGTTTTTATTATACTCTTCTTCGATTACATAGGATGGGGGTCTTGGGGTCGAATATCTGCTTTAGGTGTGGGAGAGAGAGGGGCACCTTCTTATATGCGGTTTGGACTTGCTCCTGTGTTGTGTAGTGGTGCTCGCAAATATTCGCAATGCTAAATTTATTCGCTCTATAGCACTATATATTCGCAATTACGAATATTCGCTTTTTTCACAATACATATCACAGAGATCATCCCTCTCTGCTTCCAGCTTGAGTGGTGTAAAGAAGGCTCTAATACTACTGTGGGAGACTGGCACGCGAATATTCGCATATTGATCCCTCCTTTCTTTTAGCTTGTGGGCCAATGAGAATGATGCAAATACAGTTGTTGGAGTTTAGCAACATACCCAGCAACCAATAGGAAAGTATCCCACCCCTTCGCTATGGGTGGGTTCACACCACGTTTCTACCCATATGGGAGCGCACCCGTATGGTAATTCTATTCAATTAGCCAACCGGAGTGAAACGTTCGCTCCGGTCGGCTCATTTTTGCCCCGTATGCGCTTTTCCAACTGGACCTAAAACCGTGGTCGACTATGCAGTGGTCTCCAAACTGTAGCCCTCCAGATGTTGCAAAATTACAATTCCCAGCATGCCCAGGCAGTCATTGCATGCTGAAAGTTGTAGTTTTGCAACATCTGGAGAACTAAGTTTGGAGACCACTACTTAGCGGTCTCCAAACTGTTCTTCCCCAGTTGTTGCAAAACTACAACTCCTTGCATGCCTTTCGGCGGTCAGTGCATGCTGGGAGTTGCAGTTTTGCAACAGCAGAAGGCACACTGGTTGGGAAACACTGAACTAGAGTCTGTTTCCTAACTTAGTGATTCCAACCCGTGGTGGTTCCGAAAATCTGTCAGACACCTGTGGGGTGTAAATGCTCACTGCACCCCTTATCACATTATGTGGTGGGTGTAGATTCCAAAATGGAGTCACATGTGGGGGGGGGGTCCACTGTTCGGGCACTATGGGGGCTTTGTAAACACGCGTGGCCTTCAATTCCAGACACATTCTCTCTCCAAAATCTCAATGGCACTCCTTCTCTTCTGAACATTGTAGTTCGCCCGCAGAGCATTTTACATCCACATATGGGGTATTTATATACTCAGAAGAAATGGGGTTACAAATTACACCAGCATTTTAGTGAAAAAAAAATTGTTCTCAGTTTCCCATCCAACTTTAACAAAAATTCTTCAAACACCTGTGGGGTGTTAAGGAGCACTATACCCCGTGTTACATTCCGTGAGGGGTGTAGTTTCCAAAATGGGGTCACATGTGGGTATTTATTTTTTTGCATTTATGTCAGAACCTCTGTAAAATTTGCCACCCCTGTGCAAATCACCAATTTAGGCCTCAAATGTACACAGTGAGCTCTCACTCCTGAGCCTTGTTGTGCAGAGCATTATACGTCCACATATGGGGTATTTCTGGATTCAGGAGAAATTGCGTTACAAATTTTGGGGGTCTTTTTTCCTTTTACCACTTGTGAAAATAAAAAGTATGGGGCTACACCAGCATGTTAGTGTAAAAATTTGTATTTTTTTACACTAACAGGCTAGTGTAGACCCCAACTTTTCCTTTTCATAAGGGGTAAAAGGAGAAAAAGCCCCCAAAAATTTGTAATGCAATTTCTCCCGAGTACAGAAATACCCCATATGTGGCCCTAAACTGTTTCCTTGAAATATGACAGGGCTCTGAAGTGAGAGAGCACCATGCGCATTTGAGGACTAAATTAGGGATTGCATAGGGGCGGATATAGGGGTATTCTATGCATGTGATTCAAAAACAGGGTGCCTCCAGCTGTTGCTTAACTCCCAGCATGCCTGGACAGTCAGTGGCTGACCGGAAATGCTGGGAGTTGATGTTTTGTAACAGCTGAAGGCTCTGTTTTGGAAACACTGCCGTATGAGATATTTTTCATTTCTATTGGGGGGGGGGGGGGCAGTGTAAGGGGTGTATATGTAGTGTGTTACACTTTATTATGTGTAGTGTAGTGTCTTTAGGGTATATTTGCACAGGAGAGTTTACGGTGAGTTTCCCGCTAGAAGTTTGTGCTGTGGTGGGAAATTTGCCGCACCTCAAACTTGAAACAGGAAACTCACTGTAAAGCCACCCGTGAAAATGTAACCTGTACGTTCACATGGGGGGGGGGGCAAACCTCCAGCTGTTGCAAAACAACTCCCAGCATACATGCTGGGAGTTGTAGTTTTGCAACAGCTGGAGGCACACTAGAGGCACACTGGTTGGAAAACCTTCAGTTAGGTTCTGTTACCTAACTCGGTATTTTCCAAACAGTGTGCCTCCAGCTGTTTCAAAACTACAACTCCCAGCATGTACTGGGATATGTAGTTATGCAACAGCTGGAGGTGCGCAACTACAACTCCCAGCATGCCGAGACAGCTGTTTGCTGTTTGGGCATGCTGGGATTTGCAGTTCTGCAACAGCTGGAGGGCTACAGTTTAGAGACCACTGCACAGTGGTCTGCAAACTGTGGCCTTCCAGATGTTGCAAAACTACAACTCCCAGCATGCCCAGACAGCTGTTTGCTGTCTGGGCATGCTGGGAGTTGTAGTTTTGCAAGTTTTTCTCATGCGCGAATATATGTTTAGACTATAAAGAAAATATATTCTTGCATATATGAATAATAATATGTGTTCACATATGTGAATAATATTTTCACGTGAATTTTCTTATACGTGAAATAAAAGTTGTGAATATAACGAATATGCAAATTTAACGAATATATAATGAATATTCGTGCATATATTCGAGAAATATCGCTAATTCGAATATGACCTATGCCACTCATCACTATTTGTTTTTACTACATATGTTATAGAACTTTTTGAGGATGGCCATAATAGGCAGAAACATCAATACAGCCATTTGATTGGTCTAAAAAATTCTTTATTAAAAGAATTCAGCATCGTAGCCAGGGGTCGTCACCGGGAGATCAGTCAGAATGAAGCCACATCATGGTCGGGTGGGAATCATGGTCCATAAAACTTAGCCGAGGTCATGTCCGGGGGATCATTCAGGAGGTGGA
Organism: Hyla sarda; assembly: GCF_029499605.1. Taxonomy (NCBI): domain Eukaryota; kingdom Metazoa; phylum Chordata; class Amphibia; order Anura; family Hylidae; genus Hyla; species Hyla sarda. The sequence goes on along the minus strand of NC_079195.1, from coordinate 141,617,077 downwards.
TGTTCCTCAGGTCTCTGGTGGATCCAGGCAGATGCTGTAAAAAACACAATGTTATTATTATACTAGATATAGAGAGAGGGAGTGAACTGTATTTATTTCATGTGAAATATTACATACCTATAGCAGCAAAGCAGGGCCAGGAACAGCATCAAGAACGGAGTGCCGATAATAACGCTTCGTGGGATATACTGGAAGCGATCGCTTAGGTCTTGAATCTGTGAAGATATTGATCTCCGGATTCCTAAAAAACACAAAATCATGTTATTAAAACAGGTATTTATCTTATTTCCTACTATACACATAGAGGAGGATACTTACTCACGAGTCCCTGGTCCTTGGCACTGTCTGTGGGCACATCATATCCAGAATGAGGGATGATGGTATTTTCCTCAACTGGAGGCAGAGGACGGCTGCTGACAGCACACATCCAACACACAAAGAAAAATACTTGGAAAATCATTTCCTAAATGCACAAAACACACGATAAATAATTGAGCAATGCTCTCTCTCCTATCACTTCTCTCACAAAGAGATCTACAGCTCCTGACCACTGATTCCTTGTATGGAACTCGGTGATGTCATAATAGACACTGTCACCTGCCTGAGACATCACCAAGTGGCAGTGTAACATATTCCCCTTTTTCCATACAAGGTTATACATATATTAAGTTGTTATTTTAGGTCATTATCATTTATTAATTCACTTTTAATACATTTTTGGGAAGAAAAAAAAAGATAGCAATTTTGCATTTTCTTCTTTTAGGTCTAAAAATTTAGGAAATTTTGAAGTCTCAACTGGCGATTTAAATAACATGACTTTATTCTCTGGGTCGGTATGATTAGGTTGGCACCAAATTTATTTTTTTATTTTTATTTATTTTAACAATAAAATTATTACATTTGTTTGCATTTTTAATTCCATGGAACTTTTTTCTGTCGGATGGTTTATATTTTTTTGTGTAAACATATAGGGGGAGATTTATCAAAACCTGTCCAGAGGAAAAGTTGCTGAGTTGCCCATAGCAACCAATCAGATCACTTCTTTCATTTTTTAAAAAGGCCTCTGAAGAATGAAAGAAGCAATCTGATTGGTTACTATGGGCAACTCAGCAACTTTTCCTCTAGACAGGTTTTGATAAATCTCCCCCATAGAGAATGCGATAGCACTTTGTAAACGCTAAGACATATGTGAATATTGGATATATGAATAATTTTGAACTGTGTTACTGCTCTATATACTATAGTAATAGACTTTAAGTCCACAGCAGATATTCTGATCCAATAATTCACATCCCTGATCTTCAAATATGTGTGGTACGCCTCGGGGGTATGTAGGGTAGTTGGGGTGTTGCTGTTCTGGATAATGAAGGGCGCTGTTAACCCTTGTCACTCGTGACGCCAGGGTGAGGGTTAAATACTGTAATGGTGCTAGGCCTATCGCCACCCTTCCCAAGAGCGATAGGTGAGTGCGTAATAAATGGATTGTCTACAACCACTGTTTAACTGAAAACTTGCAAGAACTTTTACTGAAGATTTTCTGCAGCAGGCAATATCAATAACAGTCCAGATAACAAAGTCTATTTGTAGTTGAGCAGCGATTGACACTTGGTTGGGATCAGATAAGCTCAGTTTAGCTTTTTGAAGATTCTGTAACAAAGATCCGCTGGATTTAGGGGTGCGTTTAGGTCCAGTGATCTTGCAGAGAGTAGCGGGGAATTGTAGATCGATAACCGCTTTGGTAGAGGCCGAGGCCGCAAGGTTTTGGCTTAGTAAACGTACTTGAAAGTTTTGGAGGTCCTACCTCGTTATGTGTCAGCAACCCAAGAGAGCGAATAATGGCCGCAGCTCCCTTGTATTGTGCTGGCCATTTTGGATTGTCCATAACAACTGTCACTCACCGTTACACGGCATTTTGGGTGAACATGTGACATAAGTACCACCAAAGGTCCTTCAACATACCATAGAGTTCTGAGCAGTGAATCACATGACCTAAGGTCCTGCGACGCCAGACAAGTGAGTAATGCAAAATACATATTTACAGTGATAACATTTATAAATATTAACTTACTAAGGGGTGACTAGGCACTAACTAGGGAAGCGGACCCCCACAGTCCTAGGAACTCTGACTTTGGGGACCCCCCAACAAGGCACAGTATGAAATACGATGCCAGGACACCACAAACCCCCTTACTTAAAACAAGTCGACCTCGACGCCTGTCCCCTAAGGCAGAGGGACTAGGACAAGGACAGAATTTTTAAACATTCTATACATCCTGACAACATTTTCTTTTAGTCTGACTAGAATCCTTACTAGACAATTGAAACTCTCTATGCATTTTTAGACTAGTGTTCTCACTAGACAATTATGAAGCTATCTAACATGTATTCTCAAGCTCCCTAGACATTCATGAACCTTACTAGGCATTTATGAAACTCACTAGACATTTATAAAGCTCTCTATACATTTATAAAGCTCACTAGACATTTATACACAGCTCTCTATACATTTAGTCTCAAGCTGTCTAAATTTTTATACAGCTCTCTATTACATTTGGTCTCAAGCTGTCTGGACATTTTAGTTTTTTCTTTTTAAATCTCAACAGATTTTTTTCTTTTTGCCACAATGAGTCACCTGTGAGTACACAGAAGGGTATATTGGCTTGCCTGAGGCTCTCTACCAATAAGTTTAGCTACTAGGGTCTATCGGCTACACGCTACTTACCCCTAGAACACAACAGAATAACCTTACCAAGGTTACCTTTAGCAATACGTGTTTAATTTTTAAGCTTGCAAGAGCCCCTACTGGCCAGGTAGAGCATCTCACAGACGTAATAAAGAGAAAAGATACATTTTGTGTACCTAACAGTGGCAGGAATTGAATTTCAATAGGCTACAATTCCTAAAGTGTTTCTTGAGTGTGAGATATGTTTTTGTTTTGATGTACTGTAAAGACTTGAGGTAGTACATTGAAGTGAGTTATCTGATGTACTATGTGTGCAAGTACTGCTTAAAAGTTAGTCTTGGTATCTTAAGGGTAGTTTATTTTGTGACAGGTGCTAGCGATTGGCGACTGTAATGCTACTCTCGGAGGAGCTGGGAGAGTCACCCATTTAGCAACTGCTAAAACACCTTTGAAATGTTTCTAGTGTATGTACTGGTGTACAAGAATTACTTACAATTTTTCTTTTGTGTACACGTGCATCTAGCGGACATTTTTCCGTGTACAACACTTACTTACTTTATGTGTACACAGACACAAAGCAATTTTTCTGTGTACAAGAACCATATACATTTTTATACACAGACCTACATATTTATTAACACTCCAACAAGGCTCAGTCGCATACACCTGATAAGTGCAATTATTAGCAAGAATGTCTTGTAACACTGAGCGCCCCGGTCCCTGCTCCTGGACCAGAGCACTCACTGCATTTGCCCCCGCAGAGTGACTCGGTCGGACGCACTCTGCTGGTTCTGTCTCCAGCGAGGACGCGGTCCGCGCTGCGAGATGTCCCTGCGCGCGTTCCATCTTCACTTACCTGTGCCCACTCCGGCTGTCTCCACTTCTCCCCTGACATGTGGTCCCCGGCGCACACGTCCCTGCACTATAGGGCGCGCGCGCTGGCTGTGTAAAATTTAAAGGGCCAGTGCACCATTGGTTGGTGCCTGGCCCAATCCAATTATTTAGCAGTTCCTATAAATGTAATCTGCCCCTTCCTGCCCTTGCCGGGTCTTTGTTGCCCTAGTGCCCTAGAGAAAGCGTTTATTGTGTAATCCCTGCCAGTTGCCGTACCCGTTGCTAACGTCTACCGCCAGAGAACCTTTGCTGCCTGCCCTGACCTTTTGCTACGTCTGACTACGCCTCTGCCTGATCCTTCTGTATCACGCCAGACTCAGCTGCCAGAGAGGTTGAGTCGCTACCGGAGGATACGACCTGGGAGTTACCGCCGCAGCAAGTCCATCCCGCTTTGCGGCGGGCTCTGGCGAAAACCAGTAACGCCTTAGAACCGATCCTCCGGTACGGCCCACGCCATCACCTCACTGGCACAGAGGATCCACCTCCTGTACCTGCTTCCTGCTTCCAGTCCGGATCCTTACAGTAAGATCCGGCCATGGATCCCGCTGAGGTGCCTCTGCCTAGTGTAGCTGACCTTACTACAATTGTGGCCCAGCAGTCGCAGGAGATCGCCCAGTAAGGTTAACAGCTGGTGCAGTTGACCGCCATGCAGCAACTTCTACCAGCTCTGCAGCAACAGCCACCTGCTTCACCACCACAGCCAGCAGCCGCCTCCTGTTCCAGAGTCAGTCTGTCCATGCCGGCCAAATACGACGGTGATGCCAAGTTGTGCCACGGATTCCTATCTCAATGCTCTCTTCATCTTGAGATGTTGGCTGACCAGTTCCCCTCTGAGTGAGCCAAGGTGGCGTTTGTTATTAGCCTGCTTTCTGGGAAGGCCCTGGCCTGGGCTACACCGCTTTGGGACCGCAACGATCCAGCCACTGCAAGTGTCCTGAGTTTCTTCCAGGAATTCCGGAGTGCCTTTGAAGAGCCAGCCCGGGCTTCCTCTGCTGTGACTGCTTTACTGAACTTGTCCCAGGGGAGTTCATCTGTGTGCGATTACGCCATCCGTTTCCGTACCCTTGCTTCTTAACTCTCCTGGAATAATGAGGCGCTCTGTGCTGCGTTCAAGAAAGGCTTGTCCAGCGCTATAAAGAATGTTTTGGCCGCACGTGAAGTACCTTCCAATCTGAGTGACCTCATCCACTTGGCCACCAGGATTGATCTGCGTTTTGCTGAGAGACGTGAGGAACTTCTTCAGGAAAAAGGAAGTGCTCGTCCCAGGCGCTTTCCTCGTTTGGCTCCTATCTTCCTGCATCCACCGCAACCCTCTACTGGGCCTCCCGCCGAGGAAGCCATGCAGGTGGATCGGTCTCGCCTGACCACTCAAGAAAGGAACCACTGCAGAAACGAGAATCTCTGTTTGTACTGTGCTACTACAGAGCACTTCCTAAAGGACTGTCCTCTCTGTCCAGGGCCGGATTAAGAGCATTATGGGCCTGGTGCTGAAGATTGTGATGGGCCTTTTTATTGAATTATATAAAATGAAAACAAAGCAATTTTGTTACGTTTTATGCACATTAAATTACCAGGATAGCTGAATATATGATAGTGTATGGAAACTTTGTGTTTTTTAGCTAAAAAAAAAAAAAAAAAAGAAACAACTCACTTTTATGTGGAACCAGAGTGTAAAAGAGGTGTGGTAGAGAGTCTGCTATGCCCTCCAGACCGTAACACCTATCCGATGTGACGTCACATCCGCTGCTTCTTTGGTTAACACGTAGGGCTTGCTTGCCAGCGATGTGTTGAAATCCTGTGCATGCGCCATGAATAGGGATTGTGGTTCACAAGTGGTAGGTCTGAGTTCAAACCTGTCAGACTGCTCATCCATCACAATCCTCATTCATGTCTATTATAGCTGAGCTATGATAAGCAGATATGCCATTCAGGAGCATGATAAAGCTAGGTGAGAAATTGTCATTAACTTTTCTGGGCTCCTGTATGGCATATCTGCTTATCATAGCATAGACAGATTTGACTATATATTATAGGCAAATCTGTCTATAATAGCTGACCTATTATAAGCAGATATGCCATTCAGGAGCTCAGAAAAGCTAGGTGACAATGTCTCACCTAGCTTTTTCAAGCTCCTGAATACCATATCTGCTTATAGAATACAATACAGGAATATGGGTGCACTACTGTGGTAGATGTAAACAATACATTGGCTATCCCTCAACACTGATGTTAAAATTGAGACATTCGCCAGTGTATCCTTATATGAAGGACACACCAGAGCCCGCACACCAACGCCAAGGTTTCTCAAATTGGTGCGAGACCTAACGCTAATCCTACCTGTGCTTGATAAGCAGAACAGGGGCCAGTGGGCAATTATGGCAGCATTCGGTTGACTCACAACTTCCTTCCAGATACCCTCCAGCGTGACTGAGCACACATGCAATGGGAGGAGGGAGGCAAGCTGCAAGCCCCACCATTTGAGACCACGTTTTTTGTTGTTTGTTTAAATTTCATATCTGCTTATAATAGCTCAGGTACTATAAGCAGACATGTCATTCAGGAGCATGGAAAAGCTAGGTGAGACATTGTCACCTAGCTTTTCTGTGCACCTGAATGGCAAGTCAGTTCATGTCTGGTGGACTAGTGGTACCTTTGGGGGAAACTCCGGAGGCAGAGGGTAATGTGCGCCGGGGGCAGGACCTCAGGCAGGTGTCAGCTACAGCACACACAGTAGTTTGTTAAACTTGGCGGGCGCTGGCAGAATGGGGGAGGGGGAGAGGAGTCTCCTACCCTGCGGCCATCAAAGATTTCAGAGCCCCTTACACAGCTTCAGGCCTGGGCCCCTCATCACTGCCCCCCCCTCCTGATACCCTACTCTCAGTGCCCCTAATAATGCTCCTCCTTAGTGCCCTAGGGATTAGGTTAGTGTGTTGGGGAAAGGGTAGGGGGATGGGTGGTGGTGGGTAGGTAATTTCCCTTTCCCTATTAGTGTTAATGCCCCATTAGGTAGGTGGCAGTTACTGCCCCATTAGGTAGGTAGTAGGTAACTGCCCCATTAGGAAGTTAGTAGTTTATGCCCCTGGTAGGTGGCAGGTAATGCCCCCAGTAGGTAGTGCCACCTGTAGATAGATAGATAGATAGGTAATGCCCCCATTAGATAGTGCCCCTAGTAGGTAGGTAGCAGGTAGTGCCCCCCCCCCCCAGCTGAGTGGTGCCCCCAGTAGATGGTGGCCCTAGTAGGTAGTGGTCCCTGGTAGGTTGTGCCCTCAGGTAGGTTATGCCCCCACTATACAGTGACCCCAGTAGATAGTTCCCCCATATAGGTCATGCAGGTAGGTAGTGTCCCCCAGGTAGGTAATGCCCCCAGTTGAGTAATAATGTCCCCAATTAGGTAATTAAGCCCCCAGCTAGTTAATAATACCCCCAGTTAGATAATAATTCCCCTCACATAAGTAATGCTCCCAGTTATGTAATAATGCCCCTCACATAGGTAATGCTCCAGTAGGCTAAAAATGCACTAGTTAGTAAAAAAAATTGCCCCCACGTAGATTTAAAAAATATATATAATAAAAATCCACTGCGCGGAGGCCAGGCTGTCAGCAGCCTCAGAAGCGGCGTGGGACTTCTCTGGCAGGCTGCGTGATGAAATGACATCACCACTCGGCCTGCTGCACAATGTACGCTCTAGTACATACATTGTGTACACACACTATTTGCGTAATGTACGTACAGGAGCCGGAAAATGCTATAGCCTGTACGTACATTGGGGAAGATTTATCAAAACCTGTTCCGAGGAAAAGTTGCTGCGTTGCCCCTAGC